>NC_058052.1:19244232-19544232 GCF_020085105.1 Siniperca chuatsi
TAGGGTAAGGGCACCAGATGCTAAAGTTGTTGTGAATTTTATGTGATAAATGTTCAAGAAAAAAAAGTTATTGGTAAGATAAATAGTTAATGATAAACTGTCATATACATGCAACATATATTTTATTGTCATTTACAATGATAATGGTAACAGAATGCACAAATAAGTCTAAATATTAAGTGTTGTATAGAAGACTACATTACCCATAATGATACAGACCAGAAAGGGGTGAAAATGAGTTTGTTGTTGTTAGAAATGTGTATTCAGGCAAGCCAATTGCTGTGGCAGACATGTTAACTCAGCCCATTATTCTAGAAAAAAAGTCCAGACTCTCACTTAGTATTTTTGAACCACAAATGCAGAAAGAACAGCAATAGTCAACGACAATAAGCTAAGCTGTTAACCACAAAAATCAGAGTTGGATCTTCCTTTTTAATTGACAAATTAAATAAAAAGTCAACCCCAGAAAGTAAGAAATCTGTGATATGTTCATTGGCTCTAGTCATTTCAATGCCAAATGCAATAATCATTCCATGAATAGAAAATGACAGTTCAGATTTATATTAGATTGACAATAGATGGATGAAAATAATGTGGTAAAAGTGGTAAAGCATCCAATGTGATTAAAATTCTACATTAGCAGAACACAGTCCAGCCAGAGACATTTTAAAAAGCAGAGACATTGGAAAGAAAGAGTGGAGTAAAGCAATGCAGACACATATTTTGATACAGCCAAAAAGAGCTAAATAGATGAATACACATACCAGCCATCTATATATCTATAGCCAACTGACTATAAAAGTGGTCACATTAATTCAAAATCAAAGACAAGATCCAAATGAAACTGAAACTATTGACAACATACACTACATCTCAGTAATAGGGCGGGCTGCCTACCTGGCGTGGTCAAAGTACTCTTTATTCTGGTTCCTGTAGAAGACAGAGAAACGCAGCATCCGGCCAGCGATGACCTCTGCCTTTTCCAACAGCTGGTTTAGATGCACTGTGGAATAATCTGGAAAACAGACACAACACATATCATCATAGAAATTAATATGCTGTCATCAGGAGGATCGGATGTAGTAGAAATTCAAATTCTTTATTATTATTATAAATAATAAATAAATATTATTATTATATTTCTTATTATAAAGCACAAGAGTGACTGTTTTCACTTGCTAGGATGGAATATGAACTGTGCAAGTGTACTGAAGGATCCTGAGATCCTTCCATCCTTAACTCCTTCATATTCATAGCTTGAAATGGCTCAGCATTTAGACCAAAAACATTTTCAGTAAATCCTATAATACAATCTACTTTCACTCACCCCCATGTGAGCAGGTTTGCCAAATGGGTGTGGATTTTATCCAAAGCATATAATAAGTTTCATAATGATAAAGGCTCTTTCCCCCATTCCAATTTTCCTGCAAGCACTTGAACACACCGACAAGGATGATTTGGGGAAAATTCCCTGCTCTTTCATGCAAAATGAAGTACCTTGAACAAAAATGAAAGAAGACCATTAAGAAGAGTATTAATGCCCAGCAGATTTCTCTGCATGTTGTTTTTCATACAGAAGTGAGAACTGTTAATAGTGAGACATAATGGAATAAATGGCAGTTAAACAATTCAACTGAGAGACTGAGGATTTTACAGGAGTGGAAGGCCTTGGCAGAGGCATCTTTTGCCTGCTAGGGATGTAGAGGATTGACAACATCATTAAGCATTCCCCTTTATCGATTTCTCTTACTGCACCTTCATTACACACACTCTTCCCTGGCCTGTTCTCCTTCCCTCCCATCTCAACTGCTGCTCCTCATCCCTCTCACAACTACCCCTCCTGATAAATTCTACCATCCAGTCTCCACGCCATCATTTCCTCCCCTTTCTCCCCCCCACCCCTACTCTAAGTCTCTAGCCAGTGATGTTGAACTTGTTGACCTCTGCATCAGATGATATACAGCACAGCTCCCCTCCCCCATCTCTCATCCATCTTTCCCTCCACTCAGTGTAAATTAGCCTTCATTTAATATTCTCCCTCATATTGTGCTATACTCCTTTACTCCATTGTATTCCTCTCTCTTAACGCCCTTCACTATTATCCTCTGTTGTTCAGTGCTTAAGTTGGTTAAGTACAGGCTTAAAATCAAAGGCAGCACTGATGTCACACATCCTGAAAATGTATGTAGTCATGGCACTGTAAGCTGCATATTACTCACCAGCAGTGCAGAACTCGATGATCTCACTCCACTCTGAGATGGCGTAGTCCCCGTCAGTCTGTTTTGATGCGGTCTGGACGGCCACGGTGTACTCTGTGCGTGGGCTCAGGAACCAGTGGCCCCTAACCGTCATGGGCAGGGGCACTGCCTTGGCCACCAGCTTGGTAGGAACATCCTGGAGGGAGGGAGGGAGTGCAGGAGGGACGGAAAAAGGAGGTGAATGATGACAGGAAGGAATGAGTCAGAAAGAGATTCTCCAATTATGGCTTTCTTTCAGCTACATGCAGGGTTTTTGCTTGTAAACTCACACATCTTCACATTTCATATAAGTAGTGGAGTGCAGTTTATACGTGTGGCTGCCCTTTTGTTTATGTATGTACACAATTCTGGACACTATCCCCCCCCTCCCCAAGTCTCAGTGAGCCTTAGCAGCTCATTGATTGGACTAGGAGCCCCTGCCTAGCAACAGAGTCATCCACCAACACTGTTGCTGCACACTAAAATCAAAATACTAGCATGGGTTCGCCCGCTATAACAAGAGTAAAAGAGGAAAAACACTCAGCTACACAGCACCCAGGAAGTGACTGCAGGATGAAAGGAAGGAGGCTGATGAAACAAGTCTGTAAGATTACCAAACCAGATCACTGACTATCCACTAAAAGAGCTGCAGTCTTCCTGCTACTGCTGGTGGTGCAATTACTCTCAGGCAGAGAGGGCCGTGTGAGTGATATTAGCCTATTATAGATCGGAGCAACAGCTCGCTTTGGAGTCTTTGAACAAAACCATGAAAAGACAGGTTATCTTGAGCTAAAACATGGTGTGCCCATGTTACGTGTTTTAGCTTCAAATCAATATTTTTAGGTTTCAAACAGCAAGGATTATCATACCTCCAGATGTTTAAAGCATCGCAACAACTATCTATCATTAATAAGAAGTTGCAGAACGATTATGGTCGTGAAGGGACAAATCTTATTCACTGCCATTCTACCCAATAGACACATCAACATACAGCACTACTGGAAAAGCAGAAATAACAGAAGTGGAGATTGTATATAGAGAACATCAGATAGAACACTGAGAGATACCCTTTTTAAAAAAAAAAAAAAAAAAAACCTGTTTTCCTTCAAATTTGCCTTATTTATTAATTTGCATTACTTACAAACACTTAATTTACTGTATTTGTTGTTTCTTTGTCAAAAATTTGCCAAAATATTATATTTACATCAGATTACTCTGTGTAGAGTATGCCTTTTAAAAATATTACACATTACTCATTACACACAATATAACACATTTTACAATAAATTATATATTTTTAAAAAGATGTTTTGGGACAAAAATTCTATTTTAAGTCACTAAAGTATTCTATGGTATGTTTACCTGTGTACATATATGTGTAGCAATCAAAATCAATATGACCAGCATTCTGACAATGTTCTACAGCTGTCAGTTCCCTGAGTTAGGACAGTTGGGCAAAACAGCTTTTAAATACACTGTCCCTTCCTCCAGGAACATTGCAGATTACTGTTGGTGTTAGGTTTTGGTTTTACTTTATTTTGATAGTGGTACCTGTTGAAAAAGAGATTTTAATCGCAAGGAGACTTTTACCTGGTTAAATAAAGGAATGAAAAAATGTTTTAGGACTAAATAATTATTGAGAGAATTATTCATATTTTTTTATAATTTGGTAAAGGGTACTTTAATATTTATCTTGATTTATAATGGAACATTGCCTCATTTGTACTATCAAAGCTCCTTGTGGTTTTTCAGTGTTCTCACACACTGAATCACATGAACACAAAACACATTTCTTCCTTATTTATGAAATGCAGCAAATTCTATTCAGTGAGACTATAACAAGAGGCCTTTTGGTGAGTCATCTCACGTTAAACGTGTTTACCTTGTGTTTGAACTTGTTTGAGTTTTTGTTTTCCTTCTTGTTCAGGTCAATGAAGTAATGTGTGATGCGCTCCTTGCTGCGCGGCTCCATGTCCCAGCAGATCTTGAAGGAGTCGCAGGTGATGTTGCTGATCTTGATGTTCTGAGGAACAGGGAGCTCCTCCATTTCGGAGATGCTTCCATCCTGGGATTTACTTCCTGTGTAGTTGAAAAACAATGTTGATATAATCCATGTCGAATACAACAATATATACCAAAATGAAATGATATGTTTCATAATTACTGTAGGACTCCTTTGAGATCACAAATCGTGTTCTGGCCAGTAAAGCTTATTTAAATTTGATACAATATCAGTTTTGAATCTTTGCTCGTAATAACTTAAGTGTTATGAGACATTGATCAGTGATTGTAAATCACATTTTTATTCTCTGAGACTCTTGAGACCATATTAAGTCAGTAGTACACACCTTTAAATCCCATATCTATGCTCTGCTTTTATTCAGAATTGTCGTTTTCTTCTCTCTTTCTTACTGACTACATACCTTCCATACTGCAGTTTCTCAGTAATAATTCCACAGACAGCACTAACAGTAGTATAGCCACCATATCACACACACACACAAAGGACTGCCTGTGTCACCGACTACCATATATGTTGCCATGGAAACAGCCCTTCAACACACACCTATCTGCTTTCCAGAACATAGGCAGCATTAAATATTTCAAACGCCGCTGATTGAATCTCATCTCTTCTCAGCAGAAATGGATCCATTTATAATCAGCAATAATAAATAACTCAGCTACCACACTGCAGGCAATAGACATGACCCTGCAAGAATAACTTTTAAAATGCTGGTGAATGTCATAGAACTTCAGCCAAGTTGGGTAAACTTTTTTTGTCACATCATTCCTTGCCTATTTGGTCATACAGAAAGGCCATTGCTACATCATTTTCCATCAAATAAATTGAAAAATCTTAAATTTTCTGAGCCACATAGATCTCATGCAATTAGTCAGGTCCCTGTAAATAACACAACATATAGCAAAGGCGTACAACCCAAAGTGCACACTGAGGCCAGTGAAAATGTCAAAAGAAGGTTGAATGAGAGCTTTGTAGAATTTGGATGAATATAGACTTTGCGTCACACTCGGGGACGCCCACTTGGCATGGCAACAATGTGTTTTCTGTGCCCCCTCCTGGGTCTAAACACGAGAGTGAGTAATATACAAGAATGCAGAATTTGGGAGTAATGCACAACATGACTGGACTCTGTAGAGAGTAAACAATGGAAGAGGCAGCGGAGCATGGAGCATCCATCTCCGCTCATCAGCTGAGAGAGCAATCCATCCCATAATTGGGCTGTGTGGACTCTCTTGTCTCGCCTCCACACAACACTCTCACAGTGGAGCATTTGTAGATTGATTGATTTTAGGAAATAGCCAACCAGCAGGTAATTCCTACACCCAATGAAAACAGCTAAAAGCAGCCTAGCCTTGCAATTTTATTCCATCTTGGCTCTTTCAAATCATGACAAATCAAATCCATAAGAGACAAATGTATGTTTTTTACCTCCAGACCAGACCCCTCCCCCACTTATTTTTGTCCTAATCACTAGTTCTTAATCACAACTAGCTGATTACCAAAAATAATCATCTTTAAGCTAAAGAGAAAGACCTCCTATTGTTACATGCTTGGACCACACTGCTGCTCATGATGAATGAAACTAAATATATCCTATGCACTTGTGAAGTTAGTGTGGAAAGATGACTTTTCAGTGATCAGACAGTGAACAGACAAATCTTTGGGGAAAATGTGTTATAAATCTTCACACTACAGAAAGTCAGTGTATTTAAACAGGATTTATTATCTGGATTTAGTGCACATGGCTTAAACTAGATTTTAGGGGCACTGGGGGTAGGAGATTCCTGAGTATGTAAAAATGTAAACAGGCCAGCAGTTGCATCCTTAGCCTTACTGCACTATGCTTGGCTCTCAGACCTAATGCGGGTGCTCCTACACCTCTCTGCTTTGATTTGTGAAAGCTTCTCGTCATGCTGCTAGTCCACATTTAAAGCCCATCTCATTATACTTAACCCCCACTGATAAGTTTGGCTCAGACTGGGGGTCAACACAGGACATGACGGGGCAGACCTGTGTCAGAAAATGCTCCACCAAGTCAGCACAGACCAGACAGTGATGTCAGCACTTTAACGTCCCACCTGAGACTTTATGTTGCTGACCTTTAACAAAAACAAGAAAAAGACAAGGCATGTTGACATTCTCTGACATCTGCGTCAGGGAGAGATTAAATATACCCAAAGGAAGTGAAATATTGCCACGGATTTATTTTACAAGTTTTCAAAATGCCTAAGTTCTTGTAGAAATCCTGAGTAATACAGGCCTTAAAGAACAGACATCAAATGTGTATTTCAAATGTGGACATTATTGCATATTTTATAGGAATTATTACCACTACTACTGAATCTTTTTATGCTAGGGAATCAGACAGCTAATTTGTGCCGATTCATCATAAGCATTCATCATTGATCATAGATCATAAAACATAAGCTTTCAGGTTAATCATTCTATTCCAAATTCTCACTACCTCAGTATACTATCAGTATACTGTAAACACTTACCGAAACCAAACACCAAAGATGAAAAACCTGCTAACTCAGTTGCTGTGTTGTGCCTGAAGCAGAGTAAGTTCCTTGTCTTCTGCTCCTTAAAATGTTACTGTCAACACTAATGTTTCCCTTAAATACTCTGAATGGAGACCCCATGCGGGGCCTTTGCCCTCCCAGCTCCTTGTGTCTCCACAATGCTGATTTAGCTCCTGTTTACTCTAATGCTCTCCTAATTAACCTGTAAATGGAGGCATTACACAGACAAGTGAGGCTTTCCAAATGCAGTCAGATATTGCCTATATAACACTCTTAAAGCCACGCAGTCGAGTTAAAAGTGATGTTATCAGGGAAAACAAGCTCTGAAGGCTGCAGTTTACTGGGCAAAAATCAAAGGACATGCTCATGAGACAAACAGGTTAAAGAATTAAATTAAGCTATCAATATACCAACATACTAACAAATTAATGATAAAAATGAATGAACTACTACTTGCAGGCTCCAAATATGAAACTGAATACACTATGAATATAATGTGAACCAGGGAGCCTTGCCTGCAGGTAAATACACCGTATTGTGAGAGCCAGTGATAAGCTGTGCTCCGAATCCTCTGGGACTCTTGAAAGCACAGGATGAAAGATGGAGGAGCAAAAGCCAAGCAGGATGAAGGTCAGGCAGTAAGGGAGAGAGTAAAACATTTTACAGTCTCACACAAGAGGACTAAACCCTCAGTCTGACATGTTTAAATGTATAATTATATTGTATCTTGCCTCTCGCTACTTTGTGCTTGCACCGGAGTTGCTACTGTAGCTAATATTCATTCTGTTGAGACATAATTACTTGTCTTCCTATTTATTGCTTTGTATTATAATGATGTGCAGGAGGCTGAGGGTGGGGGATTTTTGCCTCATCATGATCAAGCAAAATGAGAGTTTGTTTTTGAGCCCTTGCTTAGGAGCATAGATTACTCATGCTGTGCACACATGAACAGAGGGTTAAAAATGACATAATGACATAGGAGCACTGTACATGCTGCATGAAAGCAAAAGCATTAAATTTCCAAAGATGGAAAGCCTACTCCGTTGAATCTTGGACCTTATTGAGTATTGCCCTTTTACTCGGCGTGCTGTCAAATGCCACAGTGTGGAATAGCAATAGATGCAGAGGGATCAATAAAAATCTTGTTAACATGCATACGTAGGGCCATCCTAATAGCTCTCTGTGGTAGGATTTGTTCCAGACACACCTGGCCTGATACTGTGAATTACTTGTTAGCACGCATTGCAAGTGAGAGGAAAATGATTTGATTTCCATTCAGGCCATCTAATAACATAATGTAAATATACTCTCTTAGAGGTTGTTGGTGATAAAAGTGTTCACTGTGTGAGACTATGGTGCTCCATTTGAAGGTCCACACTTCTCGATTTCAAAACAAGTCAACTTTCAGTCAAAGTTACTGTTGAAAAATCAATTTCCCAAATACTGTTGGCAGGTGTGTTGTGTGAAAAAAGAATTGGCAGATGATAGTAGCACTGATTGTCTCTGACTGCACAAGTGGGCACTCAGTTCAGACAGATGAGCCTCCTACTTTTTAAGTTGCAGTGTTTGGTCTAAAATTGAACTGTAGACATGAGCAGTGCCACAGACACTCACTAGTTATCGATGCTCGCAGGCCTTTGAAAATCACGCCTTTTGTTCCTCTCAATGCACAGGCTAGACTGAGACAGAGAGCATACAATGCTCTGTTCCTCAGGGTTACACAGTCTGTGTTCAACCTTTTACACATCAATACACCCCTGAACAGCAAACAAAGACCTATAATAAAGACACTTTAATAACAACCTTTAGTGGTGAAGAGGACTTTTCAGGGTTCAGAGTCGACCCATCCCTATTCTTACAAACTAATTAAATACAGAAGACCTTCAGGGAGGACAGATCTGCTTTTCTAAACCTGTCCAAAACCAGAATGAGTCCTAATTTCTCATTTGCATAGAAATTAAATTCTCAATCAAAAGGCTGCTTTTAAACTCCTTCAACTGTGCTTTTTGTGGTACAAGTCTTGAATTTATGTATAGAAGGATTTCATATACCAGCAGTCAGGCACTGAAAAAACATACAAAAGGAAAATTAGCATCATTGTTTGAAGCAGAATTTCAGGGTCAGGCTGACCTGCAATCAATCTCAAAGAATGTTTTGAACTACATAATACAGTAAAGTCAATTGCAAGTGAATATATTATACAGCCAGTGAGTGGCTGCATAATATTTACATCTAACTCTTGCCAGCACAGTCATGGCACACAACTGCTCACACTGAACATTGGCCAAACTAAAATGCCAGCTTACTCAGACGATGCTGTATCTCGTAAACCGGCTTGCTAATGTACCACGGTGGAACATATTGGATAAGCTCTACACAAGTCCACAATCACAGGAGTTACCATTCTATACGTACATGACTCTACAGCCATGCTAGCAGCTCTGAGACTGTACTTAGACACAGCAGTGCTTTGAGCTAAATGCTAACGTCAGCATGCTAACATGCTCACAATGACAATGTTAACGTGCTGATGTTTAGCAGGTATAATGTTTACCATGTTCACCATCTATGTTAGCATACTAACATTTGCTAATTAGCAGTAAACACACAACACAGCTAAAGCTAATGGTAATGTCATTTAATTTGCAGGTATTTGGTCATTAACCAAAGTGTTGGTAAAAGAAAATTGACCTGATGATGGGGTTAGATGAAAAGTGTAGGGATTTCCAGAGTTGTTACAGTTCATTCTGAGGGGAACATGGACGTCTGTACCAAATTTCATGGCAATCCATCCTATAGCTGTTGAGATATTTCAGTCTGGACCAAAGTGATGGACTGACCAACAGATCGACATTGCCATTCATAGAGCCACATTGCTAGCGTGGCTGATAAAAATCTTTTGATAATGTCTGAAATGCAGCATACTTGAGACAGTGAGATAAAAAAAAAACAATGGCCCCTGAACAATCGTTTCTCCCACTGTCTATTTGATCTTGCAAAACTTCTTATCATTGTGTTTCTCAGCTCCACTGTGATTTTACAGGGACTGAAAAGTAAGCCTTTTGTTTCAGTGTTGCAGCATTGCATTTGAGGAAGCCATTGTCAACTAGTAATTAGCAGGCTCGACACTGAGGAAGCTTTTCTTCAACTTGACACAGTTACTGGGGATGTTTAGGGACCTTTCGCAGATGTTTTTCTATCTATCTGTCTATCTATCTGTCAATCTATCTGTCACACTGCCAGACTGAGTGTGTCAATGCTAGAGCAGCAGTATTTCGGGCAGAGAGATTTCAGACAATGCAAACACAGTACTTGGTTGCATAAATGGCAGCCATCCATCATGGCAACTTAATTATGTCAGCGGCCACGGCACAAAGGCCTCGCAGGACATGTAGTGTGTATTTCATTACCCCCTGTAAGTACATATTAACTGCAGATATAAAATCAAAATGGTGGTCCAAGGCAGCCTTGCAGAGATTGGTGGCACATTTGTATCCAATACAACATCATGGAAGTAGCTCTCTGTGTCTCCAGACCTGCACACACCAGCCGCAGAGACTTCTTATTCACATGAGCGAATTCTGTAAATTTCCCACTTCTCATCGCTCTTAGGAAAACATTCCCTAACCTCCACTTATTCATGTCACAAACCCATCACTAAACTGAACCATTAAGGCCGCAACACTCCCTCTAACACAGGGGACACACAGAAACAACTTGCATCCCACCATTTCTTTTGTGCATTGAGATGCTCAAACAGTCCTCAGTGTGTGTGAGAGAGCTCTTTCCCACAGACAGCTGCATGCATTTCCATTTGCAGGGTCAGCATAGGCTTATAATCCTCTCATGCAGGCAATTAAATATTAATGGATTTGGGAGATAAATTTAGAAAGCTATGTGGAACTGAAATGAATACAGTCCTTAGAAAAATGTTCATATTGACCAGATAATAAAAACAGTCAATTTACAAGAAAGCTGAAAGTGGGCTATGCAGTCTTCTACAGGGTGAGGCAGGGAAAGTGTAAACTAGACAGTATTTCTGCAGGTCATTTTTAATGTCACATCAAAATTCAGGGAGTGGTCAAAATAACAGGGACACCAATATAATCCAATCAACACTAAAAACCATACTCAAAAGAATTCAACATCACAAGCTTCACTTACTATTACACATAAATCGTTTCTCATCCCTCATCATGACGCTCAAGTACATTGTCCACAGTAATGATTTGATTTGTGGATATATACTAGATTATAGATTATTATATTGGCATTAGCATACAGTGTGCAGTGATGATACTTAAACTGCACAAATGATAATATGAATGTGTCAAGTAAACCATCTACAGTACATGAATTATCTGAACTAACAATTCTAGGAACTACTCGGCTATATGACAACCACCACTTGTTCTACAGAATCTGCACAGAAGGTAGACAGTGTATTTGTGTTGCCTCATAAACAAGAGTATGTGGGTGTCTCAAGGACACAGAGACACTATTTACACTGGGCAATCTACTTGATAAATAGGAAAGTGGCTGTTGTTGTTGCAAAGACTAGGCTTATCAAAAAGCTCTCCATTTAACCTGCAGCATAGGGAGCACAAAGCTGCAGGGTCCATTAGAGAAGTTCAGCCCCAGTCTATACACCACTATTAAAATGACAGCTTTAGAATCAGGCCAGCAAAGCACTAAGAGGATATCAATTGCATCCTGCTGCATTACATAATGAAGAGCAAATCTGGCAGCTGAGAAAAGTAGGCAGTGTGGGACAATGACTGCACTGTGATCAGATGTTGGGGGTCCTTTAGAGGCTCAATTAAGACACACCATTGACTCCAGGAGTACTCTAACGCATATCAAGAAAATCTGGTATAGCTTTAAAAAAAACCAATTAAATCCATTCAGCTATGAAAAGGTGTGTCCATTGCCATGGATGTGAATTAATCTACAATCTTAATTAAAAAAGGGATCTCTGTGAGCAGCATCTGGACTCCGATGTGAAATCAATTGTGTGTAATTTCACTGACTGGGTGTGTAGGGCTGCACCGCCTGTGCACACACGTGGGTGCAGCCATATTTGAGCCGCTCATTCTCTCGTGGTGATGACTTGCTTTTTTCCTCCTCACCATTAAATTCGCATCAGGGTTCAGCCTGCTCATATAAAAACTGCCTATCCTTTTTGACATTATAAAATTTGCTTTTAGATGCCTTCTAATCTATGATCAAATTTATATCAGCTCTTTGTTTGATGGTAAATATCCAGAAAACTTTTGAATTCGGTGAAGTCAACCACAGACTATATCCAGCATGGATGCAGCTGGATGACTTGATGAATTATACATTTAAACGGAGGGGGAGAGTTTTTCGTTAGTTGAAGATGAGATATAAGAACTGAGTCATGCGTAATCATAAAAATGTACAGGATGTCATACATGTGCAAATAAACTGATTAAGGCAACTCCCAGAGACACAGACAAGAGGCAGCGGCTATAGGCGGGGTGGCTGCCGGTCTCTGTCCATGTCTGTGGTGCTGAAATAAAGGCAGTAACATTCTTTCCTAGCCTGTGCATGTTCAGTTTGCAGGGATTTACATTTCTTTTGAGCAAATACCCCTCTCTTATGAATGAACAAAACATTGTTGCCACTGTAAAGACACTTAGCTATTCCACACACGCACAAGCGCACCATCCATCCAAGGAACCAGTGGAGAGACCGGCCCCTACTCCCCTCAAACACACAGTAAGGGCACGGCATTCAGCTAAAATCAACGACAAAACAGTCTGTATGCTTTGCAGCGGCTCTGAAATTGACACTAGGGCCTAAATGCACCGATTATGCGCAGACACAACTCCACTTACCATCTCGTTCGCATAGCTGTATGGCGTCCAAGCTCAGGTCCTTGATCATCCCCTCGCAGGGACTTAATGGACTGGTGATGTTGTGCGCCAAACCTGGTACCTCCATCTCTGCAGAACAGCCTGGATGATGCTACTGGTGAATTGTTAAATATCACGCTCGTTTCGTCCACGGGACTTTGCAGCAGGCTTCCGTCCACGGTCGTCAGGGAAGGAGAAAAGAAAGAGAAAGAGAGACCGGTTTCCAGTCAGTCCCCTGCTCGTTCCGTCGCTCACAGCTCTCCTCTGTCTCCGGGGTGGTGCGGCTAGTGGCGCGTCAGCGGAATCGTCACGGGCGCGAACAGCACAAGCCGCCAGTTCGGGTTTGCAACGTGAGGCATAGCAGCTTCTGCAGAGATGCGATTAAATGTATGAACCTCAAAGATATCAGTCTGTGCGTTTATCTTTATCTTCTATTTCATACGTTCCCTATTCGCGCAGCGCCTCTGTGCCTTCAGAGCCACAAGTGTGTGTGTGTGTGTGTGTGTGTGTGTGTGTTGAACACCAGCGGATTAGTGCAGAGAAGTTCCGCAAATTCAATGGCTTCTTATGTAACCAGATTAGCCCGGTGTTCCCCCTCCGGTTTAGGTCTCCATCTAAACGGTCCACACGCTCTTGTTGTTTCCTATTTCACGTTCAACGTCATCCCAACAAGGGTCTCTCACATGTCCATATTTGGTGAGGCGTGGCCCTCTCTCGCAGGAGCGCAGGTGCAAGTGGACCTCACAATAATGAGCTGGGGGACGACTCTGACATATTTCACGACATAATGAATGAACAGCCTCTGCGTTTCCATCATATAGGCGATCCTTATGGCATTTTAATGGCACGTAATACAATGTAAAACCCTGAGTGAGTGAGTGAGTGCCAGAAAACCATACTACTTAATGCTTGGCTGTGGGGTGCGTCTGTTTGTAATTATCTTCCCCAGACTAGACTACTACACCCTCTTTATCAGTGGCTTCCAGGAGCAGGATTGCCAAGGCATGAAAGATCAAGTGCACGGGCAAATTGCGGCTAAACATAGATTTAAGGCTGCAGGCGCCTCTTATGACACCATTTGGCCAACACAGAGTCATTTTCATTCATGTAGCCATATTCTCAAAGCAGAATTGTCTCCTCTCCATTCTCCATAGGGGAGCATCAGAGTGAGGCGATGTCACTTTCTATTTGTTTTTGTCTCTCTCAGTGTTACACAAGGCGCCCCGAGGAGAGGCGACAGAGTATTTATCTGTTCAGCGGACAACGAATTCTGCAGCTGCGCCTGTGGGACCCCTGAGTCATGCTGTTCAAAACGGCAGAGGGGGAACTGCCGCACTACAGGCTACACCGCGAATTATAGGAGGGAAGCCACTGTAACTCATCTCTGTGTGAGGCATACTGACAGCATCATCATCACCTCTGAAGATGGAACAGAGACGGAGAGCAACGTGACCATTTTTATATTCCGATTTTCATTTTTCACGCAGATACAGTAAACTAGTTGGTGAGAATTTTCATGCACATTGGAAGATTAGAAAACGGGGTAATGGTGGCCATGCGAATTAAAATCCTGGTAAGCTTATAATCACGGTGGCATTCAGATTCAGTAGGAAACATATTAGACGCACCACTGAAGGCCTGAATTTATTTCACGCTCAGATTTCACGATGGCAATGCTGCATCTGGCTCAAATTTCCTGCCTGGGAAATACAACTCATTAAAAGTGAAGGTCAGCATGCGGATCACTCCCTGCAAACACAGAGCCATCTGTGTCTGAGGAGAGGATGCTGCTAGATTCATTATCAACAGATGAAATAATCAAAGTTATTTGTGTAGCAAAGTTACATGTAGCATTATGCTTTTATATGTTTAGCTACTATATGAGCATGACTTACCAACTGCACCCCCAGCTGTCCAAGATAGCTTGATTACTAAAGAGCTTTGTACTGATATCTACAGATTAACACAGCATCTGTTTAAATGACTCTGTTTCCACTATAATTTCATAAACCAGTGAGTGAACTCATCAAACTTCTATGGGCAGTGATCAAAAACATAAACAAAAAGAACTAGAGCTCATTGTTATGTATGCCATCATCTATTTCTCTCTGTCGCCCTGTCTCCCTCCCCTTTCCCATTTCCCCACTCTGCCTGCTGTGCTTATCTGACAAAGGAGAGGAGGAGGAGGAGGAGGAGGAGGTGGAGGATGAGGCTGACCGATTCTGGAGGGTTCTTTCTCATCCTACCTTCATCCGTCTTCCTTGCCATCCCTCTCTCCACCCACCCGTATCCCCTCCAGCGAGAGTCATCATGTGTTAGCGTCAGTGTTTCCAGTAGAGCTGCAGGAGGACGAGGGAGAGTGACACTGTGTCCTATGTAACACACACCCAGCCAAGTTCACCCCCTCCCCCCATCTCCTCCTTCACCCACATCCTTCCTCTTTCCCTCTTCACTTCCTTTACCTTTTCTCCTCATCATATTCCTTTGTACTGTCTTGACTCCTTTTCTTTCTTTCCCTAAATTCTCTCTGCTGTTACTCCAGATCTCATAATGTGCATTTTACTTTGCAGTGTCAGTGTCTGTTTGTGTGTGTGTGCACACTATATATCATAGTGTGCCCTGTAGTGGCAGTCTACTCTGATTTGCTCACTCTGCTGTGCTCAGAGGCCACGTGAACACACAGTGACAGATGGAGGAATAGCAGGGAGAGAGGTGTAGTAAGAGTTGGGGGAAAAACAGGCCACATAGGTTTGAAAATTATAGAAGGATGAAGAAAGAGGAGTCAAATCCAAACATCTCTCTCATTATGTTTATCCTTTCTTTCTACATCATCGTCTGTCTCTCACACACCCACATACACACACCCGCCGGTCATAACATATCACTTCTCATCCAAGAGGTCAGTTATGAGCCAGTTATGGAGCACAGGCCACAACATTTTACATTAGCAGAAAACAATACCAAGTCTCCAGGGCTCAATGTGTGTGTGTGTGTGTGTCACTGCGTACCACAAACATTGTCTGAGAGAAGCCAATGAAGCGTGTCATTGATTTGCAGTGTGAGCTCTGGCCTTAGCTGCAGTTTGATTGATAATGGCCATGTGTGTCTCTGGGTCTCCAAATGAAATCACAGTTTATCTCAGCTTTTCAAGAAACGCCTTAACCCTCCATTACTGTTGTTACAGTAAAATCTAATGAATAATGAAATTCATTGTTAACCAACATGCAACAACAAGACCTGCACGTTTTAATCAGGAGAAACTCATTAAAATCAGGGCTGAAAGATTTATTAATAAAATTAATTAGATAGAGGGTGCACAATATAGGAAAAGCTTAAAGGAATGGTTTGACATTTTGGTAAATACGCTTATTGGCTTTGTTGCAGATACCTAATTTTTGTCAGAAGCTGCATAGGAATATCCCCCGATTGAGTCTCAACAGATCTGGATGGACTCAAAGCTGGGACTCTGGGTCTGGCTCTAATAAAAGCTGGAGGTGGAGGTTGGTCATTTCAGTCAGACACTGAAACGACAGCTGACAGCAGCCCAAAGAGGTTGAGTTTTACATTTGAAAGCAACAAGACGATTGGTTAATGGAGGTCGTGGCACAATCGGATTGGTTGAGGTGAATAGGTTAAATGCCCTCAGCCAGCTGATTTAGTTGGAAGAAGGAAAAGAAAAAGTGTAAACAAGAGAGTAAGGTTATGAAAAGTAGGATTCCTGATTGAACTAAGCTCCATTTGTGGCTGGACCAACATTTTCCCTCCTAAGAAAATATGCCTGTATGACTGAAACCAAAAAAAAGAAAGAAAAATGTTCATTGCATCTATATTTGAAGCTAAAAGACTTTGAGAGGTAAAGTATGAAAGTAATACAAAAAGGCTATGTGGCTTTATTTGTTGGACACAACGTTTGAGAGGAAACTGTCATGAAGCTTCTATGTGTATATTCACAGTGTTATGTTTTCAGTTGCATAATTACTGCACAATCTCATACTGACATGTTACTGAATGCTGCAGATATGCGAACAAAAAGAACATTTTCCGTCTTATTGAGATTTTTGTCATTTTGCATAAGAAAGAATGAACAAGGAGAAAAAAAATACAGGTAAACAGACACAATGAGCCAGACTTATCAGACACTGTGAGCATATTGTCCACTGGACAAAAGCCAGGTATGGTGAGATAGCAGCCAAGTCACAGCTCTTCTCATTTACACCTTTCCCGCAGAGGCAAGCTGCCCATGAGAACAATATGTGATGCTGTGGACTCTGCTGGTCTTCAAGTGTGGAGGCCGCCAGGATGCAGAATAAATGCATGGTTGGTTAGTTATAGAAAGCTCATTGCTGCCTTTCTCTGCAATTTAGCCGTCTTTCACTCTCTGCCTCTAACAAAAGAACATGAAATGGAAATTAGTCATGCTGGGCAATGATTGCGAGCTGTGCCACACACATAATTGCCCTAAGTGAGGTGAAGAAAGACTTTGATATTCATGATTTTAATGACTTTTCTCTGGAACTAGTATGCCTGTTGCATGTGGGATTGTTTTATGGAGTAAAATGTAAGTGTATTTGTTCCTGTGGAAGCTAGATCTACTTTAGCGTAAAATTGAGATTTCATTATAGCTCAGATTTATCATCATCATCGAGGAATCATAAGAGGAATTGACAGCAGACACTATAATGACTGTTTTCTTAACATCCTTCCTACACGTTACCCCTGAGCTCCTCCGGATAACATACCAGTATTTACATCCTGTTCAGTGTTTTGGTGTTAACATGAAGGCGTTCCTGAAGCTCCTGTGGAAATTAATAACAGAGGAGAAAGTGAGTGAGTCACAAGCTGCCACAGAACATAGTTCAGTGGCACCACCTGTTTCTGTTAAGGGCTCATTTGCGTTGGATGAGAGGCTCTCTCTCTGTCTATTCTCCATCTGAACATTAATTTGCAGCCATAAACAAGAGAGGCCTGTGGATGAGCTTTGGAGCACTTAATATGATCATAAATCAAATGGAAAATTGAATCCCCTTCGTTACCTCAGGCAAATGCAGGTTGAAAAAGTGTTTATGTTGTATTTTGTGAACATGCATGCAGTCACAGACACATGCGCGCACACACACATAAATACCTTTAAAGTCTACATTTCAAAAACTAAATTCTGATATTCAAAACTACAAGGTAAAATATATATTAGAGGTGACATATACTTATGTACTGTATGTCACAAAGAATACATTTCTCTAGTCTCATGAGTGTTCTTTTTGAAGCATGTATGTTAAATCCCACAAATAAACCACCAGTAATTTTGTAATGTTATATTATATTTACTAAACGTGTGATAATTGGTTGCTGAGTAACCATTGCCCATGGTTTACTAGAGAAGTGTCATTTTAAGTGGCAACACTGCCCCCTTGAGGTTTTCAATGACACTGCCAATGTTTTTGCAAGGCACAGCACAGAATTTAGCAGGACAATGCATTAAGCCAAGTGGTTGTCAATTCTTTACAGGCGGTGGTCTCATTCTCTAATTTTGCTGAGCTGCTCATATTAAATAAGAGACTTAATGTGAATGTACCACAGCCAGGGGACACAGTGCTGAGTTTGTGACCATGACCTCACTCAAACAGATCATATTAAAATCTGAACTCTTCACCTGACAATTCATCATGGAGGGAGTTTATTATATTAACTGGATAATGCCTAAAAAAAAACAAAGAGGAAAAAGGAACAAACCAAATACAAAAAATGTGCAAAAATAATCTCAAAATAATTTCCACTTCTTTGATGGTGTAGTAGCCTGGTAGACAGGACACATGGGCAGTAATTTAAGAATTTAATTTAAGCTCCAGAATTGAGACTGAGCTTAAAATGAATTGCATTACTGCATTGTCACTGCCAGAGTCTCTATCACTCGCAGCAGATTCATTCTGTTGGATTAAGCAGATCCTGGCTATGCGGATTAGGGCTCGTGTAGGCATGCATGGCACCATAACCACACGGCATGAGACTGGGCTGTTTCTCAACCTGCAGAGTATGTATGTGTTGCATGCATGGCACCATAACCACATGGCATGAGACTGGGCTGTTTCTCAACCTGCAGAGTATGTATGTGTTGCATGCATGGCACCATAACCACATGGCATGAGACTGGGCTGTTTCTCAACCTGCAGAGTATGTATGTGTTTTTGATTACAGTTAGCTGCAAGGCTTTCAAACAGAGAAACCAAGATAAAGTGAATGTAGTGTGTGGCTAAACAATCAGCTCATATTTATAAACCTCATTCTTTATGGGTACTAAATTTGTCAGTGGTAGTTTGTGGCATATATATTTAAAATGTACTGGATTTTCATACCACATTAAAAAACACCTCAGCCTCAGTGTATCTGTGCTTTGGTAGAGTCATTTTAACACTTTTGGAGTGCTGCTTATCTGCTGTGTGTGAACGTTCTGGAAGAAGCAAGGTTATGCAAGCCTGGCTTTCCTGATATCTTAGAGCTACTATCATCTTCCTTCTATTCTTAGACTATGGAGAAAATACTTAGGACGACTGTGGACACCGATGCTTTGTCAGTCTTGACATTTCTGTGCGATATGCAGAAAAAACAAAAAACAAAAAAAGGACTTTGTTTGCATACATTTATTACCTTCATAATATCATTTGAATGTTTGAACAAACTTTTTTTTTGCCTGCTTGACAGTTTCTCCAAAAAGTCTTGTTTATATCTGTACTACAATACAGTCAGAATAACAATAGCATCAACAGATGCCACAGTGAACAGAGCTTTGGCCACATGGCAATGTTTATACACAAATTCTTCTCTGGAGCTTTGTGCAGTACTGTACCTTTCTCACACAAAAACAATGGTTGTATAAGATGAAAAAGTTGTACAAAAGTTATGTATTACATCATTTCCTTAGTGGTTTACATTTATTATAAATGTACCATTTGATTGCAGTTCAAAGACTCCTTCAAATAAATCCCTTTGGGAACAACAATATGACTAATACAACAAATCAAAGACATACTTGTGAAACTATTCTATCAAGGGCAAAGACTAGACAAGCTGGCAGTAAACGTTTCGACTTGATGACTCCCTTTATTGATTCGTAATAAATCTGCAATAACATGTTTCAATATTTTTTAAAACAACATTCACTTGATAAGACAAGAACCTCTACTGCCCTCCGAGCAAACACATCCGAACAAGGTGAGGGATGAAAACAAATGTCTGCTAGGCAGGAACACGAGTCACAGCACTGGCAGAATCAGTGCTCAACAGTTTCAATGTAGTACCATGATGAGTGGGGGCGAACCGGCCCCCGGGTTTCCTCTCAGGATAAAGAATCCCTTTCTATATTAGCTTTCTCCCTCTTAATTTCTTTTCTTAAGACTTCAAAAGGAAAAAAACAACAAAAACAATTACCTGGTTGGTATGCAACCATGTCAGAATATTATTTAGTATAGTGTTATTAACTTGACAACCACATTGAGAATGGCTCAAATCAGATGCAAGGGAGGGTGGGAAGTGGTTAAAAGTGAACATGATAAACAACAAGTCACCTTAAAGGGAAACATAGCGAATCGAAGAGAGGTGAGAAATGATCGACTTCTCTCTGTTTGAGATTATATGAGGACTGTTGTTACTTTCTGTCAGTTAAATTTGTCCAGATAAATGTTCATACACTGGACAGTGATAATTTCTCAGAAGCGTCCTCTACATACCTAATAGATTTTAAACACTGTACTCTCATTCAATCCAAGATAAGAAATTCTTCAGTCTTAGCTTTTATACTTATTGAACTGCAAATATAAACACTTCAACAAACAACTTCAAAAAGAGGAACTTAATTGCACTTGATACAAAATGCTCAGGACCTTGGAAGATGTATCGGCTTGTGGGCTAAATCCTCAGATAAATCTTAAGAACGTCACACAAAAAAACCCACTTGAGTTATCCAAAGTTAATGAACTGTTGGAAAAGGATGTTTTCCTTTTGAAAACGCATGGCCGAACATAATACAGGGGCCCAGAACAAACTCGAGCTTTGATGATAAACACTGCTGCTGAATGCATAATCCTGTTACTTCATTAAACACTGCTTAACCAGGTTTTGTGGATATTAGATTGCACGACTGATACTAGAAAATTCCAGATTTTTATTTGTTTTCATCTTAAATCTCACAGTCCTTCTGATGACTTTGGTTCCTTATTTGTGTCTCTTGTAGAAATGCTCATATGAAACCAACTTGGCTGTGAATATACTGGGTCTTTGTGTGATGCACCTCCTATCTGGAGAGTAAGGTCAGGCAAAAATATTAGTGTTCTTAACAAAATATCTCCCTGCTGAAAAACTACTTATGTACATTGGCACTTTTCGCTACAAAGGCATGGCCTTGCTTTGTTATGAGGTCTTTCCTTGCTCTTAATGGAACAGCCAGTGAATAGAAAGACAAAAAATGCACACTGTTCTAGCATAGCAACTCATGTTCCGGATACATGGAGGAGTGCTTTGTGAGATTTTAGGCACACAGAAGGGGCCACAGGGAGGCCAAAACTGACAAACAACAGATGAGACAAAAGACCATGTACTATAAACAAACAGAGAAGAAAAACCACAGAAAGATGCCTGTTGACACAATCAGAGAGAGGCCTATGAAACTTAGCCTAACTGCCTCATGTCTCTGCTGCTGTCTAATGGCACAGCCATATTACGGATCCACAGATTAAAGGGCAGGAAAAAAGTAAAAGATACTAATAAACTTATTACAAAATCATAGAAATGCATTCATGAATGTATAAAAAATACATATGTAAACTGATTAACAATAAACGTCCCACCCATTCCCCTAAAATAGTAATAAAAACTAAAAATAAAATCATAATGCATAATGAGTACAAAATATTAGATTTTTTTTGTTTTGTCTAGAAATACACAGACACAGACTGCGGTTGGACACAAACACTGACCTTGGAGGAATGTCCACCAATCAAAACACTTAAGGCAACCAAAATTCAAATGCCACAAAGATACTTTACTTTGGTATATGTGTTAAAGTTGATGAATTTGGCGTGCTGACATATTTTGCACTTAATTTGGTGGCGCCCTAATCTCACCGGTTAAGTGCTTACATTTAGTTTGGTACAAAATGCATTTGTGCTTTTAGTCAATAAAAAAAATGCATAGTTATTATTTCAATCTAAGGAAGTAGGCTCTCACAGGCAAAAGTCTAGTATTATTAAAGTGCATGTCACTGATACAACAGCATAATACAAATGCAGGTAGTATCAATGTGTAAAATGATTGTACTAATCATTCTGCCTGTTCCCTTGAACAATATGTGGACAGAAATACTGGACAGTACCCTTCTTCAGAACCACAACAACAACTTTCATATATAAATGCTCCAGATAGACTCAATGTCTCTATAAGGAGTGAACACTGAACCTCATGTATCTGAGACATCCCTTTTTTTTTTTTTTTGCTGGCTGGTAAAACTATGGCTTTTTAATATATATATATATATATATATATATATATATATATATATATATATATATATACACACTATATGGCAATGACAACATTTTGAACAGTCTTAATTCAGCTGAAGCTGAAAGAGGATAAACGACCACTGAAACCTAAGCTGCTGAGGCACAGAAAGATATTGGAGGCTGGTCTCCATCATGGACGGTTATGGGATGGCCTGGAGGTCTAGAGGATCCTACCATCGCCCGCTGATGCTAGCCATGTCTGCGTGAAACTGACGGGAGAGGCGGCCGCTCGCTCCCCCTTCCAGAAAGGAGGACCTGATGGGTGGCTCAAATAGCTTCCTCCGGTTCTTGTTTAGTTCTGTAAAAAGAAAAACAAGAGCACCACAAAAAACATCAGTGGTAGCAAAGGTGATACAAAGATGGTTTTTAATGCTAATCTTCTCCTAGTGTTGCTTTGGGAGCTAAAGTAAATTAAAAAAAAGAAACAAACACAAACACAGAGTATCTTAACATTCTTTTTAACCTAGATCAACCTTGATCAACAATGACAAGAAAATTGGATTCAAATCACTACAGGATTGCTCAGATCAACAAAGGACCTCTTTGTGTCCATATGGTTTTACACAGCAGCTTGGACAAAATGCTTTCATAAAAATTGTCAGAAGCACACTCTGGCATCTCTGAGTTATTCATATGATAGCCACGTTCTGTCGCTGCCAGCATAAACCTTCAGTTTGATTACCGGAGACAGGCTGCTCGCTCCAGCAGCTCTTTTTACTGGCAGAAAGTTAAAACTTGGATTGCCTTGACTGGCATTCTATCTCTATAATGAGAAGCAAAAGTACAGAAAGACAAAGAGACAGACGGAGACATGCATGTTCCTGTTTTGGAGCCCAAAAGTCCGTCAGCAGAGATGAAAGTTGACCTATACTTGGCTGAGGCGTCAGGCAGCAAAACCAATTCTGGCCTTGGATCCCTCTGCTTCCTTAATAATCAGAGCACTGGCCTCGCCATTTCCCCTTGTTGCTCTCACTGTCAACCCTTGCTCTGGCCTGAGCTTTCTGAACTTTAACAGAATATCCATGGCAGGAAGCTCATGATCCCAACACGAGCGTGATTAAGTTATGCAGCCTAACAACTGCAGCTTTTACAATGTCCAAAATGTGACATCAGTAATGAAGTGTGACACCCACAACATTCACATTGGATCCAGTGCAACAACAGGACAGAGTCTACATCAGCATCAGGGAGGCAGCTGGAGCAACTGGAGAAACACACTCATCTGAGAAGAATGCGCCCTAATCCCATTTACTCCTGCAAATTACTGCACCATGTTTTTTGTCAACTTTTTGTCATTTACAAGATAAATTAGTTACAACAGTAATGTCCTGAACTTCTCTACTAGTATGCCAATAATAAAGGCCAACTATAGCTTTCAAATCCAGTGGTTGGCAGTGTTGATGACCTCTGTCACTTGGAGTACACTTTTTGCCTTCTGCACAGCTGGGCTCCACTCAGGCTTGTTGCAGCGACAGACAAAATAGGAAACATGAATGAAACACATAAGCCAATTTGTGTAAACTGCCTTCAGCAGGAACGAGCAGGCAGGACGAGGCTCCAGCTGGTATCAGTGATTATCAGCACTGAGGTGGTCGTATGTGGGTATCTCTGAACTGTATCTCCCCTTATGTTAATGTGTTTTTTTGGGTCAATTTTGGTTTTGCTGGACAGTTGATAGTAGAGAAAGACAGGGACGAGGGGCAACATGAAAAATAAAATGTAATAATCACATCCTCTTCTTCATTTGTACCTGAGATGGCGAGCAGCATTTTCCTGCGGGCTCCAAAGGTGGTGATGCCCAGTTCCTTCAGGTCCTGGTCTGTTAGAGTCAGGAATGTCTGGAGGTCAATCTGGAAGCAGCAACAAGTCCATTTAACACCACTATTACCACAATTCAGCAACTTCTACTAATAGGAGACCTTCAATCCTAAACGTCATGACTATAATAACAAGTACAATGGAAAATTTTTTTACTTACTCTTTTTATTATCAATTTTTCCAAGGAACGTACTGTACATGCCATCCTCCAATACATATGTTTGGACAGCACAGAAGCAGCAAAAGGTGGCAAACCTGTTCCCTCACATTTCCCTTAGTTTCTCCCCACTTTTATCTTGTTATAGATACAATATGGAAATTGAATTTAAAGACACTATAATGCAACTTACTGCATTGAGGAAGTTTAAGAGTTCAAGAGGGCAGTGTCCTTCAGAAGCCAGAGGAAAAGTAAGTATGCCCATAAAGTGCACAAATATTGCAGGGACTTCTTTTCAGCCATGCTAGCTGCAAAGCGTTGAGCTAATCAGTATGCTAACATGCTCATAATGACCATGCTAATGTATGGCAGGTATAATGTACCAGGTTCACCATCTTAGTTTAGTGTGTTAGCATGCTAACTTTTGATGTGCACAGCTGAGGTTGATGGCATTAGTTTTGCAGGTATTTGGTGAACCAAAGTATTGTATAAGTATACAATTTTCATCTTATGATTGTGCTGTAGGAAAAGTTAAGGGATCCCCATTAGAATTTTGTCTGTATCAAAGTTCATGGCAATTCATCTAGTAGTTTCAGTTTGGACCAAAGTTTTGGACCGACCGACAGACAGACACTGCCATCCCTAGAGCCCCGCAACTAGCCTGGCTAAAAAGTGGAATTTCTCTACAATTTTGGAAAATGTCAGTGCCCATCTTCAGGTCGATAGTCCCTCATTTAAATTCATAACACTAGTAGAAGTGGGTTCACATTCTACGCTACCTCTTGTTGCTGGAAGACGTCTGTGTATTTCCCCAAGCCCAGCTTGCTGAACAGCTCAGGCAGGTCTGAGCCTTTCAGAGACGAGTTCAGGCTGCAGCCGTTGCTGCCAGTTACCGAAGAGATGCAGTCCATGTAGTTGCTGCTGCTGAGGTAATGCTCTGCAGCTGTCCATCAAAGGAATAAGGCAAAAATTTAAAAATACATAATGATAATTTTGAAGTAAGCAAAAAAGCTGCAATAAGTCATTCACATCTGAGCTATCAATGATGTCAAGTCATACAAAGAAACAAAGATTATTAAGCATAAAGTGATGACACCATTTTTAATTAGTCAACAAATGTAGACGTGTATGAAAGTCAGAAAACAAAGTTTAGATTGTTGAAACCAATATAGCTCCCGTTTCACAGACTAGCTAGGTTGGTATAAGATGCCGATTCAATGGAAGTTAGCTGAAGTGCCATCTTTGAACTTTACGAGTCAAGTAGTGAGTACACAGAGGACGAGTCACCAAAACACACACTAGCACGACCACCAAACGAAGTGTGGAAATAAGGGTGCTCACACAAGTTCACTTTTGAGTAGATTGTGTTTTCTCTTGAGTGTATGCTTCATTTGTTCTCTTTAGTGTTTCATCATTAACAGTGGGGTGTCTTTTTGAAGCTTATCAACACAAAATTAAATGAACAATGTGACCTTTTCACCTTATTCTATTAAGTCCTTCCGTGAAATGATTTCACCATCAATGCCAAACATGTAATAACATATTCTGTTATTCATTGCTGAGGAACATCTCTCTAACGATTGATGTACTGGTAAATTGTTGTTGTCCTTGATGCTTGCATAGCTGACCAATGCTTAAAAATTATCAGTGCTTGTTTGTCCTTGTAGCAAAGATACTACAAAAATATGCTGAACTGACCAGATTTGTTCTGCTTCCTCTTTGGGCTGCTGACAGCGGAGGGGAACTCGGTGTGACTCGCCAGGCCATTACCGGTGCCGTTCCTATCTCGCCAGTTGTCAGAGTCACTGCCGTTCCCAATGCCTTCCCGGCTGCTGGATCGAGACAAGGACAGCGGGGAACCCTGAGAGAGAAAACAAAGAAAGACAATCCAAACATTCAACAAGGAGTTCTGAATGCCTGCTGAGTTCTGAGTGACTACAGTGCATCTCAATATAGGGTACAAAAACATCTACCTACCATTGCATATGGTAAGACTAATAAATTCATCTATAATATACACATAATGCCGTAAATGTCAAAGAGGATGAACTTATTTATCAAAGATGACAAGAATGGAAAACACTGAGGCCTTGTATGTCTGACTTCGTAGGTGGTGCTCATGCTGGGCTTGTATGAAACATGATTGGCTCTCCGCAGCTCCTTGATGGTCTCAGCTGGCATGGACTTTGAGAAGCCCAGACCACTCCAAGTGTTGGTAGGTGTCCGCACCTCAGTCACCACAGGCTTCTTTAACATAGCTGTGTGAATACAGACATACAGTGATGCACACATACACATATACAGAGATAATGCAAATAACATTTCTTATAAACAGCTACAAACTTTAGCACTTGAATGTTGTCCATGTTCCTCTTAAATTGTTTTACAGTTAGATACAACTATTTTACACACGATTAGAATGTTATGTGGTACATGTTATGTATCTGCTTGTTTTAGCATTTTACTTTATATGGCAGCAGCATAAAATCCAATGGAAGATTTGTCATGTGTCCGTATTTTATACACATTTCCACATAATTCACATAGTTGGTATCTTTGGAAGCCTTGGAATTTTAAAGTTTTAGATAAAGTTTTGTGTGTTTGAATGATACTTGAAATTTGTAATTGTGGATCTGCCAAAGAGTTGTTAAGTTTAAGAGTTGTGAATTACATATTTTAGCCATTACTAAAATTATTATCTATAGATAAACATTTGTAAGAGGGAAATTGAATCCTCTTTCAAAGATACTTTTTCAGGGGACACATAACTTGATGAATTTACTGGCAGTTGTGACCTTTAGATTATGTGGCAGTCTGTCTTCACACAAGGCTAAATTATGTGCTACTTCCAGACACTACTAATGACATTTTAGTATTTGACCAGACACAAATGTCAACTTACCTTTGGTTGCCAACAGCTTTTTCTGTTCATAGTCAAATGCCTGAAAGGACAGCAGACAGTTTTATTCCTTAATTACTTAATACCCACAAAACTGTGAGTTTTGTTTGTGTGTTGGATGTGTGTACCTGCATGTTGGCGAAGGAGGTCTGTGGTCCCAGTCTGATTCTCTCCCTCTCGTTCAACTGTGCTGCCCTCTCCGCCGCACGCTCGCTACCGGGTGCCCTCTTATCTGCCACAGGACTGTCTGACGAGCTGGACTCAGCGTCCGAGAGAAGACAGTCAGAACTGTTGGGATTACACAGAAATATAGTATCGTGAGTGAAGAAAACGTAACCTAAAAGGGTACAAAAAGTACAAAGCCACAAGCCATCACTAAGACTGTTTATGTTCCTGGCTCATCAGGTTTGACTGAATACAAGTTTTTATTATTAAGAAACAGTTGGTAATTCTAATAACCATGCTGTTCAGGGTGAGCATGTTCAACCCAGTCCATATGGCGGCCAATACTTACCTAAATCTCCATATGGAACAAAATAACCATCTCTGAGACTTAATGTGTTATCATCTTGTTTTGTCCAACTTTTAAAAATAAAAATCTGCATGTTTAGGTTTGATTCCTGAATGCTATTTCACCCTAGTGTTTCTGTGGCTATCACTTTGTCCATGTGTGAAGGAATTAATAGAGGACTGCCAAACTGTAACAGCATGTGCTGTAAATGATCACAGAAGGGATGCTAAACAGTAACAAGACAGGCTGTAAATGATCTCTAGATTCAAACATACTGTAGATGGGAGTTCTTGGTGCCCTGCAGGAGCTCCACAGCCTGTCGTTTCCCTGATGACGTCTTACACGAAGCCAGCATCTGTTTCAGCTCGTTCCCATTGGCTGAGTGAGACGGGCTTCTGGGCATGCCCACTTCCACAAATGTGTCAGAGCCTGAAGGACACAAACATATTTTGATTATCATTTTCATTTCTTTCTAGATAAAAGGTCCAACTTTTAAACAATGTGAAAACACAGAGAGAGAAAGTGTACAGCTGTCTTCTGTACAGAAAATACACAATATTACAACAACCATAGCTGAAATACTTCATGTTTCATCTCAGTTTTAAATTTCTGCCATGCATTGTCTGTTCTCAGCAGTGACTGGATTACTCAGTGTAAAGGAGTGTGTGTAGCTTGGTAGGCATATGTATGTGTGCATGCGTTAAAAAAGTGTGACAAGTCTCAGTTGGATCCTGGATTAATTAAAAACACAGCAGCTGTAATTATAGTGGTTTTCCCCTGCTACTCTACTTTCAACCTGACAGGTACCTGCTCTATGTAACAGGATGTGCCTGTGTGTGAGTGTATGTATGTGTATATTCAAGAATATCTGGATGTGCATGTGTAGTGTAAAATAATATGATGTCAGTCAATCTAATGAAGCTCTCTGGGGTTTAATGTTTGAACAATCCCCCTGCACTCCCCTCATTCCACAACGTAGAGTCAAGTCAGACTGGGCGAGCCAATCCAAACACATTCTGGGACACAGGAGGAGGTAAGGGAGGGAGAGGAAACCTTACTGGGATGCACCACATTGAGGGAGGACCAGCTCAGAAAACAGCGGGGAAAAACGAGACGCGTGAGAGTGAAAGTTTGAGGGGAAAACCGCGAATGTAAGACCCAGAGGAAATGAGGGCCTTTCTGTACCGCTAGGAGACCAGCAGTTAATCTGTCTCCGTTCCAACACAATAAATGTAGTCAGAGGGAGTTTGAGGTTAGGAGGACAGTATAGAGAAATAGAAATAAGTTCATTCAAGGCATTTTCCTCAAAGTGGGTTTAAGGGTTACATAAATCTCAAGTGGAAAAGCTTCAATTGGACATTTATGTTAAGTCTGCAAGGCCGAGGTCCAGCAGCGTTGAAAATGTTAACAGCTCAAAAATTTTGCCTATCCAAGGTTACAATCACACATAAATCACACGATTTTAAGTGTGTCTTTAACATAAGTGATTCACAAGAGGGCAAGACTCCTGCTATAAGTAGACTTTTACCATTAGCTTCTTAAGCGAGGTGAAAGTTATATTTAAAAAACAATACAAACATTGACTATAATTTCTTTAAACATACATGGCCAAAGAAAATGGTATAAAGAGAATAAAGGAATTAATCTTAGATTAGAAATTATTTTAAACAGAGTTAAGTATTTTGGCGGCCACTAGTTTAGTTAGAGATTACAGATGATAGGCATGTGGGTGCTCTGCCTGCCTAATAACTTGCAGATTTGAACAGGATAGGCTTGATATTTTGGATGGGAGGTGATTAGCAGATAAGATAGGAAATGCAGGTGTCTTCACTTGCCTCTTTATTCTTTTGGGCTGAATCTATTCAAAACAGATGCAGACGGGGTTGTGTCAATACTACATTGGATGGCTGTATACACGTTTTACACATTTTTCAGTGTGTGCCTGCACAGTCATAAATTTCAGGCTGCACGTGGGCCTTTGCAACCTGGGCAGATGATGCAATTTACATCACGCGAACCCTCGCAGCTATGTGGCCAGAAAAGTATAATTTGCACTTTAAGCACAGACAATATCACAACCTTCCTTTTATATTTCTGAAAATGATACAAAAAAAGTTACTTTTTACTATAAAATAAGAGCAATGATGTGAGATTTTGCAGCAAATACTGTAGTTTAACCACTGAAAAATACAACAAGCACATATAGTGGTGACATGGACATTTTGCATAGTGTGTAGGCCAAGCTGGTTGAGTTTCTTTATGAGTTAAGAGGAATACCTTGATCTGGGCTGGATTTGCTGGACAGTGGTTCTGATGGATTGTGTCCACTGGCCTCCTGGACCGAATCACATGGGGTTGGACTCAAGACAGTTTCTGCAAGTGACGCACTTGCTATCCTCCCATAGACTGAGCCAGAATGCTTTACATGCACGCACAAACGGACATACACATACAGAGCAAAATACATATAAGACAAGTAGAATTTACTAAACAAGAAAGTCAAAATGAACTCAGCAAGTAATGCAGCACATAGTATAGAAATGGGCCAACCTTGACATGTCCATTAAGCGTGCAGGGGCCCTTGGTGCAGTCAGGGACCCCGTTGGGCTGCTTGTCTATGGGGGCGAGGCCAGGTGGAGGGGACGGTGTACTTTGTGTGTAACCCTGCACGCTTGACAGCAGGATGCTACTCAGGGTGGCCTGGGTGGCAGGGTGCAGCATCAGCTGAGATGAGAAGCCTGAAAACATAAGCGGTAAAGAATGTAGCATTAACAATTTTGAACTTTTAGTAGTTCATAAGGGATATGTGTATAATTATCACCAAGACCTGTAGGTTTCTGTCTATCTATTTGACTATCCATCTACCTCTTTATTTTAAACATTATAACATGAAATAAAACACTTCAAGTAACTGAAATAATATTTAGGAGTCCAGTACGTCCACCGTAAAGTAAGATATAATCAAACACTTAAAAGTGTACTCCACCAATTGATCATTGGTGGAGTCCGTCAGACTCTCAGTTAAAAAAAAAAAGAACGAAAAAAGGATAAAATCAGTGCAGCAGAAGCTATCATCTTGTTTATTCCACATATTCTTCTTCCTTGTCAAAACCTGGCATCTACATTACCCACAATGCAACTCGACCCCTGACAGTTTGGTCGGAGATTCAGAGTGGGCTACAGAGGTCTGGTGAATTCCCTTTAATTTGACCTTGAGAGTTACCCTACAAGTTGCTGGGGTTTATATTGAAAGAGATCCTAGAGAACCACATGCCAGTACAAAAAAAGAAACATTGGACAATATACCAACCTTGGGTGCTGGTGAGCGAACTGGGCCAGAGGGAGGCGGAGGGTGTGGGGGTGCTGGGGCTTGGGGTCTGCAGAGGGCTCATGGAGGAGTTTAAGCTGTTGAGGACAGAGTTTGGGGCAGCAGAGTTGGTGAGGGAGTGGGGCGCCGTCGCACCCAGGAAACCTGAGGAGAACAGAAAGGAAGGGGGAAAGAAAGGAGAGAACAGGAGATGAATAGATCAGCGGTGGTCCTGTCAAAGCACAGAGCCATTTTTCAAGCTAATCACACGTTACACTAAGGCCCTTAAAAAATAATCTTGGTCTTCCAGCTATTTAACTGGAATTCCATCAAACTGTCATGAACCACGCAGCAAGTGAGAGGAAGAATTTCTTAAATTTCTACAAGGTCATGGATGCAAAAGTACATGTCTAGTGTGTCCTCATACCCAATAAAACCATGTTATTGAGAGCATCAACAATGTGGTGCTTGGTGTCTTAACCCAAACAAAGTGTATGAAAACAGAAAGAAGCAGGTCTGTGGCTTTAACAAGGGGCTAGTTTGGCTCCAGGAATAAGGCCAGGGATTCTTCTGGCAGACTGGCCTGTAATCTGAGGAAGAGAAGCATGTAGCAATTACTAAAGGCCAGGATGTGGCCGTCCACAGCTTCACCCCCGGGGCCCCTGGGTTTAAACGGGACTGAGAGAACCCATTTCTACTGTACTGGGACTTCATGGTACATTGTTTTTTTTGTGACCAATTTTTAAAATTCAGTTTTCCCCATCTCATTTGATGGGGACAACATGGACATAAAATAAAAGTTGTTTGAAAAAAATCCTAAATTAAATACCAACATACATTCTCATCAAATGAACAGACGAAATGTGCAAAATTCTCTCTGCTAGAATTGCAACAAATTATCAACACAAATACAGACCCAATATCAGTGCTCACCTAGCCCATATGCCCTATATATTGTGCCTATAACCCCATGGCTGCAGAATATAAATAAATAACTAAAAATAAACATATTATGGATATTAAACTATTGTCATATTCCTCCTCTTTCAAACATGGAAAGGAAATGTCTAAGTAATATAATGTAGATTTGCTGTGGTTAGCATTTGATGATATAGACTCGCAAAACAAACTTTTATGTAACTTATAATACAGATAAACTGTGATGGATCTATTGTCGGCATGTGCTTACAGCCATGAGCTACAATCTGTAAGCTTATTCCACTATCTGCTTGTCCTACTGCCATTGACGCATTATTCAAGTCTCAAAGTCTGAACCCCAAAAACAATAACATATGGAAGCAAAAAGCAGATAACTGGGGCTAAATAATTATCCTATAATACTACTTACTTATCAATTAAAGGTCACCCTTGGAAACAAAAAAAATCCTGACATCTGTTCCAAGCTGAACTCTGTGCCTTCATGTCGAGGTGAACGCTACCAAAAAACAAACTCCTGCCCGATTATAACCGTTCATCATTCTATAATTCATAAGCTCATGATATACGATACTCATTCAGAGTAGCGCAACTACATTCATATTGAGGTTATTTTCTGATGGTTGGCTGATCAAATTCGGGACTCATTTCTTGGCATGAAATTCATACCATCATGGCGAGGCCAGTTCTCCAGGCAAACAACTCCTGCTGTAAAGTGCATACAAAGATGATGGTGCTATTACTCACTGGCTGTGATTTATGTGGATGTTGAAAGAATATCTGGATCTGATATAAAATCACTTCCACTCAGTGATTCAGTTAACCAGGTGATAACAGGCTTTGAGGAGATCTGACTCTGCGATATCGTCAATGGATGTGTTGCTAGGAGAGACTACACTGTGTTGAGTGTGTGACTGGTACAGATGCGAATGACATTGATATATGAGGACATTAGTTCCTCTACAAAGACATTTCATCTTTAATGCATTTCGTGCAAGAAAAAAAGAGGGTTGCTTTTTATGTTTCCTCACAAACTTATCTCCACCCCCCCATCATGGAAAAGTAGCACTTTCTTAACAAGTTACACAGTGTCATTACCCAGATTACTCAGCCCCAGGCCAGCTGAGGCCAGGATGTCCAGGCCAACGGGGCAGATGAGGGACGGGGACGGGCCATTGGTGGCGGGATTCAACGCCACCGAGGGTGAGGAGGACGACACCCCATTGCTCTCCAGACCCAAGAGGAATTTTCGGGCTTCGTACATGTTCACTGCATTCCTCTCCACGCTCTTGACTATCACAGACTGAGAGATTGAGGGAGCAAGAAGAGGTGATGAGAAACCAAGAAAAGACAGGAGGGGTGGACAAGGAAGTAAGAGAAAAATGGGAAGGAGGGAATAGAGCAAAGGTGAGAAGCAAAAGAGCAGAGGGGAAAAGGCATGAGAGAGAGGCAGAAGAGGAAAGTCAGGGGAGGAGCAAGGGATGGATAGGGTAGGGAATGTTGGCACCAGAGATATGGAGTGAAAGGGAGGATGAGGGGGAGACAAACATAAAGGGGAGGAAGGAAGAGGGAATTAAGGGTAGATTAGAAGGATAAACATTGAGGCAGTGTGGGAGAGAGAAAGAGACATGAGAGCAAAGTTTGAGAGAAAGTGTTTCTTAGATCAACTGCATAACATACCATATCTTGCTCATTGATACAAGTGAAGAGAATATGAGGCAATACTAGTTAATCTCAATGACTATTATAATATGAGGAACTATTTTAAAAATCAGTGAGAGAAACGACTTCGACATTTTCCTTATCACCAGAAACCCAGCCCTTCATAAACATGAAATAAAAATGAACGTGAGCACAAATCATGTCCTCTTTGCGTTTTGCCAGAGTTGAGCTTTTGAAAAATGGATTCCAAATCATGATCAGTCACTCCAACGCGCACACACACGCGCGCACACACACCCTCCTTTATGGGTCTGCAAAAGTGCCGGGAGCATAGAGGCTATGGCATACATTTGGACGGGCCTTTTGGATTACTGCTGTCACCTCTTTAAAATGTTTAAGTGAAGGGTTCTTAAGAGGATCTGAGCTGGGTCAGTGTTTACACTGGCACCTCCAAAACAGTCCTCACAAGCCTGACTGGTTTGGGAATTGAGCCCTGGCTCAGGGTGGGACGTGGGCACCACGAAGAGACAGTCAGGACTGGGCCAAGTGGTAAAGTATGACTAGGAATATTATGTGTTGTAGAACAGTAGACGATGCGTTGGCTTTGAATAAAGAGGTTGGGTTTGAATATAACACAGGTGCATCACAGTTACTGTAAGAGGTTGCAAATTACAATATAATATGGAAATGATCAACATATTTCACTAATACAGGCTCTATTTACTAAAAGAATGAGCATACCTCCAATTTACTGCCTAATTTACTAAGAAAACATGCAAATCAAGCCAGCTATTCTTTAGTTGGAATAGCTGAGGCATAATAAAAAGATTGAGTGTTCCCGTCCATCAAGTGAAACATGCCTGGCAGGCTGTGTGCAAAGGAGCGAGCAGACTAATTCCCCACTGTGTCAGATGTCGATTTGCCAAAACTCTTCTCAGTGTTGGTATGGCATGATTCCTCTTGGTATATGGTTCCAGTTTTTCCTTTTAAATTTCATCAAATAGTGATGAAATGTGACACAGCGATCTATAATTTATTTCAATGTCATGCTGTGACATTGACAGAGAGTAATTCTCAAATGGAACAGTGGCTTATTTGTTTCTTGGTAGTCTTTTTCCCCACTGTCTGACACTGCATTTGAATAAATAAGACAGCAGCATGTTTTTCTCAGACTGAAAAGTTAGGATATGTTTCCTTCTAAACTTTAAGGTTTAGTGGAGGTTTAGGTTTATTGGTGGGGCTGATTCATTTCAGTAATCTTGTCCATTCTATGCCCCAACATTGCCCCTTAAAATAGGCATTAACCCTAACTCTAAATAAAGGTGTGAGTTCCAAATGCAAAATGTACATAGGCCAGTGTGCACAGTTAATCTGATTAAGTGTGAGCTAAATGCTAACATAAGCATGCTAACATGCTCACACTTACAATGCTAACTTCAATAATAATAATAATAATAATAATAATAATAATAATAATAATAATAAAAAAATGTGTTTGCATGCTAACATTTGTTAATTGGCGCTAAATACAAAGTACAGTTGAGGTTGATGGGAGTGTCATTAGTTTTGCAGATATGTAATCATAAACCATAAGTGTTCTGTGCTGTCTTGTATGTATTTCTTGTTGAGTTTTGTGTATTTTAAAAGCCCATCTAGAAACGGGCATAGCAAACTAGCTTAAACTATAAATGCTGTGGTATGTGGCATTGGTGCTATATTATTGTCTCTATAGAAATAAACATGATATAAATAAATATTGGACAAATTGAAATTTTGAACTGATGATGGTGCTAGATGAAAAGTCAGGGGGGTCACCAGTGTTATTACAATGAACAATCAGGGGAACATGAATGCCTGTACCAAATTTCATGGAAATCCATCCAATGTCTGTACAAAATGTTATGGCAATCCATCTAATAGTTGTTGAGATATTTCAGTCTGGAAGTGATTGACAGACCGACATTGCCGTCCCTAGAGCCATACCACCAGCATGACAAAAAATCCCCTAAAAACTTTCTGCGTTGTGTGAGCCTGGTGTCATACCTTGCTGGGTTGTTTTGGCTTTGGTTTGATACTGATGAAGACATCCAGCTGCTCCATCAGTGCTGTGATACACTGGGGCTCCACCTCAATGTCCTCTTTAATGTCAAACATTAATACCAGAGGCAAGCAGCCCTGTGGAGCAAACACAAAATAAAAGTTTTCTTGTCAGCTGCAGACTAATATCTTTCAGAGCCTGGCTAGTATACTGTAACATATCTATGTTCTCATAGTAAAGGCTATTTCTCATAACAGTAGTAAATTTTCCTTTAGACTTTATCATTTGTAGACCTACATGTTAGTCATACCAATAAATACAAGATTCACTGCTGGATTCATCCCACACAGAGCTTGGGAAATTCCGCCAAGAGCAATCTGTTTTGCATGATCACCACCACAAGCGCCACAGACATCTATATTTTGGGCTGAGTGCTGGACAGCGCTCCTGTTGAGAGTGGGTGTAATTAGCAGCAGAATATAGGGCCAGGCTGGCTCTGACAGGGCCTGAGATTGGAGCTGTAATCTACAGTCTGGCTGGAAGACGCCAATTACACAGTACACTACTAAGAGCAGGTCTTCTCTCCCCCTCCTGTGTGTCCACACTCGGCTTCTACTTGCAGAGCAACTCCCTTATTCCTCTTTATCTCCTCCTTTTTTCCCCTCAACCTCCTCTCATCTCCTGCTTTTATGCTTCTCCTCTCCCCTCTTATCTCCTCTCTCATAAATCAATTGTTTTTCACTCTCTCACTCAAGACAGTGAGAGGCTCCTTCTTGTGTGTCCAGTCCAAGAGAAAGTCATGTTTAGTCACTGCAACAACTTTGGCATTTGCTAAATGTCTTTGGGGCCAAATGGGAGACCGCAGACAAAGAGAAGGCAGCTCTGGCAGAATTACTGCCCCACATTATGGATCTCCAAACAGAAAGCCAAAGCTGTTTACGGCTGAGATGTCTTATATGCACCAGCTCAGCAGAAGCGTTTAGCCAAGGGTACTTAAACAGCCATCCTTTTTACACATTTTTGAAACAGACATCTGATTATATTCCTAAGTAATTCAGATAAGGGTAGCCTCAGCGGCCACAGGCAACAAGGCAAGAATGACCACAGAGCAGTTTTAACCAACAGAAATGTAAATGTGAGGCGCTTCCTCCTTGTCCAAAAACTAATGGTAATGTGCTGACCTCTGAATTACAGACAAGGCTGACATTTAAATCCACCAAAATCTACTGTACATGCAAGCCAAACCATTACCATTAACACCAATAAGGATAATCTGTATACAGACAGGGCATTAAGAACTCAAGCCAAGCTGATGCAAATGTGTGTGTCCATCTCACATGCAGGTATGTGGCTATAAATCACGAAGGCTAACCTTGAGTCGGTTACAGATCGCTGTATAACTGGATATTTCAGCAGCATGAGCAGAGCCAAGCAAGTCTCTCCCAAGGCTATTTAAAACCCCCAAAGGCAATCGTGGTTTCTTCTTAAACCTCATCTCAAAACCCACGCATCATTCACACATACCATGATGATGTTAGTGAAACAATGGCATCCATTATAGCTACCACACAGAATGTGGAATCTGTATATGTAAGGAATATATTGCCAATGTCATCCATTAGCCACAAAAACAAGGCTTAGCAGTTTAAAGTAATTCTTTTCAACAAGCGGATGTCAAACAAAACACACACAAGGTACACACCATTAGGTACTGCCGTGCCAGGCAGACTGATTCAATGGTGCCCTGAATGTAGACTGTGGATTTCTTCTGGGGGCTGTTGGGGTCAGGGAAGTGGATCTGGGCTCCCGTTCTCTGGGTGATGTGCTTGATGTTGCTGCCATTCCGGCCCTTCATGAAGAGGTGGTGCTGGGGTGCAATGTCCAGGTGGGTGGTGACTGAGATGGTGCTTGCCAGGCTACCAGCCAGGTGTTCCAACAGCAGAGCTGTACCCCTCTGGGGAAACAAGGATGATAAGGTAATTGACAAAATATATGAATATATAAATATTTTAACAAGACTAAGAGTCTACATTCATTCATTCAACGACTCTGCAAGGCACAGCAGTGCTTTGAGCTAAATGCTAACGTCAGCATGCTAACTTGCTCACAATGATGATGATTAACATGCAGATATAAAGAAAGTATAAGGTATAATGTTCACCATCTTAGTTTAGCATGTTAGCTTGTTAACATTTGCTAATTAGCACCAAACACAAGTACAGCTGAGGCTGATGGGAACGTTATTGGTTTTGCAGGTATTTGGTCATAAATGTCACAAATGTTAAACTTATGGTGGCACTAGAGTAAAAGTCAGGAGATCACCAAAATCAGTAGGACACAGTCATGAAGAGTCAGATATTTCACAGGATAGGCGAAAACTTTGACCTGTTGGTGGTGCTAGAGGAAAAATCAGGGGATCACTAAAGTCATTTGGATACATTGTCTGGGGACCATGAATGTCTGTACAAAATTTAACGACAACCCATCCAATAGTTCTTGAGATATATTTCAGTCTGGCTAAAAATCCAACCATGATTTTGTCTTCAAAAATCGGGACATGATTTACATAATTAGAAGTAAATATTTACTTTAATGATATTTCACATGACAACTACAACATTCATGCTAGCAGGGCTTCAAATGATGACTATTTACATAATTAATTAATCTCTTTGGAATTAATCAAACAATTCCAAACAGATGAATTAATTATGTAAATAGTCATCATCATGACAAAACAGAGAAAAGCAGCTCACATTTGAAAAGCTGGAACCAGCTAATGTTTGGTATATGTGCTTGATATAGAATCTAAACCATTAATTGATAATCAAAATTGCTGTAAATAAATCTGTCAGTTGTCAATTAAATCAACTAATCTTTTAAGCAGTAAAGCCAACATACATTTTGTATGAGCAGTGTATAGTATAATAATGAGTGCAATAATAAAATAACGTTTGCCATCTCATTTTGGAGGCATGCTAATTGTAGGAGAAGATGTCTCATACTGTAGGTGTAAAAATGAATTCTATCAACAATAAAACAAAGACTATAATGGACAATTTACAGACTTCTCACAAGAATATCAAACAGTACATAAGGATGTGACGAAGAGTTAATGTCTTAAAAAAAACAAAGAACTAAGCTGAATCAATATTTCATTTAGAGCAATAGCCAGACCACATTTCAAACTAATCAGTTAACGCAGAAAGCAGTAGAGCCATGTTGCCCATTCCCCAGAGAAAACACCAGTAACCAATGGAAACTATTAGATTTTCCACTGCATCTGCTTGCCAGTTGAACAGTCTCATTCCTTGCTGTCTCTGCTATGCCTCTGCAAGCCATCACTTGGCCTAGCAAAGTAAGTCATTTCCAGTGTGCAATGAGAATTCACACACTGCGGTCAGCATAACACAACAATCCAGAGCGGTTTTGGCAATCCTCGAAGGTGTTCCAAGGGTCTCACACCACCACATAACATAGCACACATTATTCCTTTAATCCTCTAGCCTTTATCTGGCATGCTTCCCAATCCTGACTGACCCCCTCAGACCTACCACACACTCAGGGGGTGTGCTTCCGCATACATATGTACATGCACATATTCACTGTACACAGAACACAGGAATGTGCACAAATACACAGTAGCATGCAAATCCAAATAGATGTGTACAAGCATACACGAATAAATAAAAGCAGAGATGCAAATATGCCAAATGCAGGCACTAGGCAAACTAAAATGAGCTCCATATTGTTAAGAGGCTCGTGGGCTAGTGGTGTTGGTAGGTATGACTTGGCAGAGATGATGAGAAGACTCCTTGGCAGGCTTTAACGAGCAACATCTCAGATGCCAGTTGAGGAAGTGCATCTGTGTGTATATATACACATATATAAAATATACAGTACGTTTGTGTATAAACAAGCTACAGAGTGGAAACAGTAAGAAACTCCAAAATCAAATCAATTTAAAATGAAAATTCAACTCAGAAGAGCCTTCTGGACTTGATGGTACAGTAGTGGGGGCAGGGTCTCCCTCCTATTGGAGGGCTGACCCAGCAGCCGTCCAGTTCAAGCGACCAAACATCTCTCAGCACTCTCTTGCCCCTGTGGTGCTGAAAGTAATGAGGAGACTTATATGAGAAAAGCGAGGAACACTGACAGTGTTGGTGGGCTTCGACATGGTGCAGCTCTGGAAACCTTTTCTTGGTCTGTGGCTCGCCATGTAAACGGTAGGAGTGAGGGTTATTAACTCAAATATTGTTACACTGAAATGACTGACAAGGAGTGCACAGGTCAGACTTCAGTTACTTATTCAAGCACCTTTAATAGGACACACACTGGCTGGTGGGAGGGTTGAACCTATGACCTTTATGATTCACTCTCTTCATAATATCCCTCCAATTTAAAAAGGGAAAATACAAACTAAAACAGAACTTATATTGTTGCTATTATTGGAATCAGTGCAGTATGAGGAAACAGACAGTTTTCTCTAAAATGGAAATTAGAGCATCAATACTAAAATGAACTGATGACTGAATTGGCCAATTAGTACTGAAGCTGTCGGCATATTATATATTATATATATATATATATATATATATATATATATATATATATATATATATATATATATATATATATATATATATATATATATATATATATATATATATATATATATATATATATATATATATATATATATATATATATATATATATATCTCTTTATTTCATACGTTTGTAAATTGAATGTCTTTGGGTTTTTGACCATTTGTCAGACAAAACAAGAAACTTTAAGATGTCTCCTTGGGCTCTGGGGAACTGTAATGGGAATAATACCCTATTCTCTGATATACACTAAATGATTAATTGAAAAAAATCAATATAAAATAATATTTTAAACTTTACAAATTGGATTTGGATGTCTCTCTGCTTACAGCTTAAAGAGAGACTTCAAATTCAAAGAAATTATGACTGTTAAAATAGAGCGGGTCATCCATTACTCGCAGGGTTGGTGGTTCGATCCCCATCTCCTACAGTCCACATAGCGTCCTTGAGCAAGACACTGAACACCAAATTGCCCCCAATGGTTAGACAAGAGCCTTGCTTGTTCGCTCTGCTGCCATCGGTGTGTGAGTGTGTGTGACTGAGAAGCAAACTGTAAAGTACTTTGGGCTAAAGTGCTATATAAATGCAGTTCATGACATGTTAATTGTATTTTATGGTGGTTTTCTCTTTGAAGGCAACAAATGGAAACATTTTGTATGATTCACTTTGATTGTATTGTTTTGTATGACTCAACGATTCCATTCAGAATTATGTTTTAACATTTAGATTTTAATTTCTATGCACTAATCATATAACAGAAAGCACTGATCATCCCATTCACTCAACTATCCAACACCACCAACTAATATTCACTTCCAAATTATGAGACCCTCCTCACCTTGACGGCATTGGCGTTATTCTGTGAGCCGCGAACCACGCCGGTGGCCCTGTAGAGGCGAGTCGGGGGCTTGAAGGAGACCGTGAGGTTGTAGGTCTGTGAGATGTGCTGCACGGTGGGGGAGCTGGGGTCAGACTGCATGATGGCAGGAAGCTCGAAAGACAGCACAAGAGGGAGCAGCTCCTGCAATATGGAAGGACAGAAGGAGAGAGAGGAGGGAATAGAAAGTAAAATGACAGTGAAAGAAAACCCTCATATTTCTATGAACATAGTGTCACTAACACATCATGATGGCTGCTGAAAGTTATGTTAAGTTGGATAGCTTATCGTTGTGCTGCCACTGCTGCTGTGAGAAAACAGGGGGAAAAAACATGCCGTACCACATTTCTTAACAAAATCATTGGCACAGTATAGCAGCTTGCATCACATTGTGCTTTCATCCAGACTGATTAAGACCATTTGGACGCCAAGTAAAAACTAAGAAGTAAAAGGGTTCTTGACATAGTGTAGACTTAGGTGAATTGACGCACAGATAAAACAACCCTTCTTTAGCAGAACGTGGCAAAACTTGGCATGTAAATTTGTCAGGGCAAATAAATCCAGAGAAGTTAATCAAAATGAAGTCAGCAATAAGAGAGAGACTCCATTTGTTACATCAAGTATGCTACAGTGTACTGTGGTGGTATCATCTGGGAGACTGATTTAAACATTATGGCTACACAGTCAATTCTGCAAAGCATCAGTGGTCTACGGTTCATTCTCATACATTCATTTAAAGTCACTGAATCAAACCACAGGAGCAGCAACAGACATTAGCTCTCACTGCTATCACAGCAGTCATTCAAACAAAACAGATGCTGACAGAAAGGCCTAGCTACATGCATACACATACTTATGCATGCATGGGAGAGAAATCACACAGGCACACGCCCATACAGAAACAAACTGAAGGGAATGTACATATAGACACTCAAAGAAGAGAATGAATACACACACACACACACACACACACACAGTGTTATCCAAACACTGACTCTTGGGCAGAGCGCCACTATGGTTTTGGCTGCCAGTGAAGGGCAAGCAGCATGAATTGCTCTGACCAAAGAAATGCATCCCTGATCAGTCCCATATGCGCTAGGCCTTACATTTATATCACGTTTCAGCACTAGCTCTCAGAGGGCTCGAGAAATTTAGGTCAGCACAGAGGGAAATGCAAGAGAGGACAAGCAGAACAGCAGGAGTCAGGCGCTGAATGAAGAATAGACTGATTTTTATGGTGGAGCTGACCTCAGCTTTTTTCAAAAAGTCTACCTGGCAGATATGAGTTTCACATGTATTCAATCTGAAAGCCTAAGTTCTCCTGACATAAGGGTGAGAGATGAAGAAAAATGAAAATATCTTCGAGGTAAAGCAGCTGGCCAGACCTTTCATCACCTGTCTGTCAGCTCCACGTCTGAAAGCTCCTTGAAATCCCCAGAGAATCCATCACCTCAACAACCGACTTGTTATAGGCTCAAACAGATCTCCACCCAAGAAGGCCTCAGAGATACAGTAGACCTTGTCTGAATGTTAAAGGGACATTACGTTGATCGTTAATGCAGCTCAGGGAGAAGGCACAACCCAACCACTTCTGGTTGCAGGAGAGATGGGATTGGTCCTGGGTGGCCTTTAGACCAACAACACACAGCATACTGCATACTGTTATGCATTGGCAAACTAAACAGTAGGGGGTCATAAAATCTTGCATTTTACCGTGTGGTGCTTTAATCGACACAATACCACCTTCAAAAATTCCCCTCTCATTCGTCTTTTTGAAATACATTTAAAAAGGAATAGGTTTGATATTTTGGGGATTTTTTTTCAGTTTCCTGGCGAGAGTTAGATGAGAAGATCGATACCCCTCTCATTTCTGTCCGTTCAATATGAAACTGGAGCCAGGAGACAATAAGTTTAGGTTAGCAGCAGTTATACAGTTGTTTTTACGACAACTTGTCTTTTTCCTCTCCTATTTTACACAAATGAAACCAACAAGATATAATATGTTAATTAGTGAGCTTTATAGGTCGGTGGTTTTCTTTTACCTTTGGACAGAGCCAGGCTAGCTGTCCAGTCTTTATGCTAAGCTAAGCGTCTCCTGGCTCTGGCTTCATATTAACGGACAAAAATGAGAGCGTATCAATCTTATCACCTCACTCTCGGCAAGGAAGCAAATAAGCACATTTCCCAAAATGTTGAACTAGTCCTTTAAAGCAAAACTGGTGCAAACACAATAAGTTCAATGTTTGTTCAATTTGGTATTCATTAATGGAGCATGCAGATTTGTTCTAAAATTAGATACCTGCCTTTTGAAAATAATGGCACTTAAGTGGCCAATAAGGGGATTGTTAACATTCACAAAGAAATCCTTCAATTGCACTCACTCTGGCCAAGCTAGTATGCATTTGTTGACCAATTAATGTGCATACATTTTATTTGTGCAGAAATACATTGTATATTATGACTGAATGAAGAAAAGGATGGTTTACAGATGAGCTATTTCTATGTGCAGTACTGATAAAGTACAACTATGAGATGAAAAGAAAATGTCAACCACGTGCTCCTGTCCCTTGCTGCATTTTAGGAAATTGCCTCTGGGTTAAGTGATGTAGCTCATACATGATTAAAGCTATGTGTGGAAGGACTGTCTAGTCGTGAGTATTTGGGTATCATGGAATGAGGTCTGGTTCCATAGAAAGAAGCAAAGTTGACTGAGAGGGAAACCTGTCTTTGATCCACCCTCATCATCCGCTGACTATGTGTGCTTTGGAGGCCAGAACAATCTTTGTGGTTCTCTACAGCTTATATTATAAACCCCTTTGTACAACACTGCTACAGTTAGGTTTGATTTTTTTTTTTTTTTTTCACCCATAGCAAAAAAAGTAAATGAACTGGGTTGCGGCTTGCTGCTTATGAAAACAACCATTAAGCACGGAGAGGTATAGGTATGCATACATGCCGACATTTGCCAACACACACTGCACAAATATCCAGCATGACCTTCCTCCTCCTCTCTCTCTCTCTCTCTCTCCATCACACACACTTCACTCACTCAGTCATTCTCACATGCACACACACAGCCTTGTTAGTTTTGGTCAGTCCATAGTGGAGGAACGTGTTCACTTTACACAACTGCTGCAATGTTGAAATACAGCAAAAGTTCAGGGATGTAACACTTCACACGAGCATAGAGGTCCTCCACCCACAGAGTTGAGGCTGGAGGTCGGGCTTCCAGTCAGACTGAAACTGAAGATGGAGAAGAGACTAAGGAGATGGGCCTGCCAAAGGGGCTGAGGCTCATGCTTGTATTTTACAATTGTTCTAGGGAAGTGGTCTGGGAATAGGTTAGGAATGTTGCTTGTGGCTTAGAGTAAGTGCTGAAACTGTGCCTGGAGTGCACAATTACCTACTGTAACCCTGGAGCTCTTCCACTAGTAGGATTAGGTAGGGAACTTGGCTGTTTTGAGCCTGATGTTTTGTTTATTGAGGAAGTAACTGTTTTGAGTGATGCACCTGGGAGCCAATAAGTAAACGACAACAGGATTTCAGACTAACACATGAGCTGGAGGGGGTTAGTCATGCTAGCTATAATGAGTGAGCATGGATGGAGCAGGAGACGGGCACTCTAAGGCTGCAGCCGGACTGAAAATTCACCAGGCGAAATTTACTTGCATGTTGTGGCCAAAAGCAGGAGGAACAGGAAATGGCGTGGGTAGGGTTGTCAACATGAAATACAGGAGCTAGCTTGGCTAGCAGGCTAACAATCCACAAGCAGTCCACAAATTTGTTAATTATACATGGTTTTATCAAATGCTTTCCTGTAATTAATTTCTCACTGTGCTCTGCACTCACTACAACCAAGCATTATCCCTCCGTCCCTGCTGCTTGTATTATTTTGCCGGGCAGTTATAAAACAAAAGTATAAACAATCAATATTTCCTGAATGAGGGGTCAATCCTACCTCCTCTCTCAAAGTGGCAGACCACTGAAGAGCCTCGCGATTTCATGTGTCAAAGTTCAATCTGATTGAACTCTGCGCAAAGCAAAAGAGGCGGGTCAATTTGCGACCAGAAGCAAATATGTCTCGCCCTGTTCCACATAGAAATCAATGTCTGCACCATAATACGTAAAAAACAAATCCACATGCCTGCTCATGAGCTCAACAGGGTCAACAGGGTTATGCGTGCAAACAGAGGCAGTGGCAGCCATATATTTGGCAAAGATATGATGTGATGAAGCTTTGATACTTTTTTCCACTCTAAAAATTGGTCAGTACTGAAATCAACTGCAACTATCAGAAATTCAAGCTGACCACAGTCGCTGGCTCTATAAAGGTCAAAACTACAAACTGACAAGCCTGCAGGGAGTGAGTGTTTGGGTGGAGTATCCCTTTAAGATAAATGTGGCTGAGTTCCAACTTACCCTTATTTTTACTCGAGCTGCCTCCACACCTCCTGGCTGTCCTGCAATTGACACCTGTTCACAATAAAAAGTAAAATGTAAAATCAGATAGCCAGTTCTAACCTTATCCAAGACAAAGAATAGCTCAGATCATCGCATACAGTTGCACTTAATTTCAATGTTGGAAGCAAAATCTAGAACAAACATAACAAAAACAGCAAAAGTTTAAAGGCCTGATCTAAACTGAAACCTAATCCCTTTTTGTGACATATTTCCAGTTAATATTTTATATTCTTGAACTACATCATTACAGTTACCATGAATTTAACATTATGATTAGAAACATGGCCTCCACAATTAAAGTAATTGACCTTTTAACACAACTACCAACATGAGAGCCCAGATTAAGTTAATTTCCATTGAAATGAAAAAGGTGATAAATAGTCTCATTAGATTTTTCCTCTTATTCTTTTTCCCCTTTCATAGGAAACTGCTCAACAAGAACTGATCCGCAGTATTACTGCTCCAGAACAAATAAAACCCTGTTTTGGGGAGCTATTATTAAAAAAGAAATGATTAAGCTAACAAAGCAGGACCCCATTACCTCCAATTGAACAAAAAAACACATGTACTATACTTATGCACACACACACACACACACACACACACACACACACACACACACACACACACAGCAGGGTGGTGCTGTGCAGCAATTAATTTCAAAATGAAAACCATTGTTAAGTCTTATGTTAGCAAACATCTGCCCTACTGAAGTGTACTTGAACAATATCCTCAATCCTTGTCAAAATGCTTTGCATCTCTGCTGCCTTCAGCATGCCTTAGAAGCCAGAAAAAAGTGATTGCTTATGGGGTCTTGGGCCTAAACAGGAGTCTCTTGCTACTTATGAGCCTATACTTGCATCATCAGGGACTCGAGGGGGTTGAACAGTCTATGAGATACAGAGTACTGGCAAATTTAATGGTCTACATACTGTAGGTATACCGTACTATGCTAAATCCACAGAGTTAAGGTTTAAATCAGTGAAAGTAGACTTTTAAAAATAATTGAACTTGTCAGTACTTTCATACACAGGTGCACTGTAGAGCACCTGGTAAAGATAAATATCTAATATCGTGCTGGGCAGTGCGCTTTCCTGAACTCCTCATACTGCATTTTAACGGTAATTACAGCATGATACTACTTCTAGTGAGTGCAGCCAAAACACACCAGCTTCCTCTGGGTTGGCCAATAAAAACAGCCAACTGGACCAACTCACTGCAACCTGTTTAGAACCTTAAACCTAACAACCTAAGCTACTACTGAAGAAAATAAATAGTGGAGGGATAACAATAGTAAACACTCAAGGTTAGCAGAATGAAATACACTTACATTCAAAACATAATCACGGTGCAATGTTGTTCAAGAGATTAAAGCAAAATATCTCATGAGGCAAACTCCTTGATCAGGCAGCAGTAAACAGCTCGCTCCACCCATCTATCTCTCCTGCCTCAGTGAGACTGCACAGTGTAAATCTATGTTGTAGCCCCACAAACCTGGTTGCTTTTCTCTGCCTGGTTGTTTCTGTTAGAGTCTGGGAAATGGATGTGGCACCCCGTCTCCTCCATCACCCTCTTGATGTTGTTGCCACCTTTGCCAATAACGTGGGAGTGCTCTGTGTGGGAAACGTCCATCTTCAGAGTTACCCTGTTACTCTAATGAGCAGAAAAGAGAGTGCTGGGGTGAAATGATGATCGACAACACTTGCAATATCTCAGTGAGTGATGCATGGTACTAAGAAAAAAGGTGCATGTTTTTACACGTGTATTTGAACGAACTACATAACAAAGACAGAAAAACAAACAAAAAAAAAAAAATCACAGAATGACCAAATATTAAACTTTAAAGTAAATAAAGTAAATATCATCCACTGCATTCATTACAAGTTGCAAGTCAAAAATATTGCTGTAGCTGTAACAGTTTTCCTCAAGTGACTCGTGGGTAATGCCATCTAGTATATACAAAGCAGTCGATAGTGCCTCCACTATCACTCACTATATAACCATCATCAGTGATCAAATCAAATTCATCTGTTTCTATGGCTATGTGACATTTATACATACACACATATACACATTATATATATATATATATATATATATAAAAAAACACCAAGGAGGAGGACCAAGACAAATTGCACTCTCTGGTTCCCACCCTGCTCCTCTGATTATTAATGTTGCTTCACTGAAAGGCCCGTGCAGCATCTGTCCCCCTAACTCCATCTAAATCGTTACAAGACCCAAAACTCACAATTTCCCCCCATTTTAAACATTTTCACATGCTGCAGGCAAATGAGCAACAAAATATGCAGTACATAAAAAAAAATGAATCAAATTATCAAATAACTGCTGCCAGACTAAACGTGGCCTTTTCATGACTAAACCATATGAAATGCTATAAACTAAGCCAATAATGTGTTGCTCTTTTGTGTGTGGCTGTTCAAAGTGCATGGATGACTGCCTGCCCCCAGGGGGTGCTACATTGCGGTCGCCCAGGTACTGATTCTTGTGTTGCCATGGCAATGAAGCCTGCATGTACACACTGAAATCCACGCCAAAGCTGAGTATCTGGCGAAATTAGTGCCAAATTGTACCATACTGCTGTGTGCAATCTGTCACTTGGACATCCAGAGAGCTGAGTTGAAATACATTCAGTCTAGCTGAACACCAGGGAAGGGTGAGAAAGAGCAAGAAAGAGGAGACAGGGAGGCAATTACATACATACACATGAAGTCTATCTTCACTGTGATGAAGAAGTTTACTGTACCTTTGTGTCAAGGACAGACATAATTCTGTCTTTGGCTTCCCTCACATTCTCCCTCTTCCCGCAGACCTTGATGTGTGGATCTACAGGGAAGGAAAGAGAAAGGGAAACATTAAAAGTGGGAGAGAAAGAGCATGTGTTTAATGTCTGTGTATGTGTGAGTGAGTCAGTGCTGATAAAGGGCAGAGATAGAATGTGAGAGTGGGACACAAGTTAAACCCATCTAATCAAACATGACACAGCAGTGTGCATTTGTCAACAAATTACAGCGCTTCGGAGAAAAGCTCTGCAACAGTAATTGCTGCTTTGATATCTGCCGAGTCTCATTTAAGTTGGCAAGCAGCCACACCGTGCGCAGGGGTGGGGTGGGGTGGGGGATGTGGGGGGTTGCAGTTCTGTGGAATTGCATTCAGTCAATCCATCAGTCAGTAAAGCGTACAGAAACACTATAGGCTGAAGAGAGTTGCTCTGCTGCAATTTAGCCTCAATAGAAGACAGACACTCATGTGACGCTTATGTCATTTTCCTGAATCTTATTCTGTCAGTCACCGCAAAAATATAATAATACAAATACATATAAATAAAAGATTTTTCAGCGTCTTTCTCAAAGATGTGGTTGCACGTGATTTAGTGTGTCTATGTATGCTCTTTATCAGGTGTCACACACAGAACCAAAGCTGTCTCCTCAAGAAATGACTATACCACCCTGCAACAGAACCTGTGTCATCCTAAAATATTTGTGTAAATGCGCTCAGTGGGCACACAGAAGATTGTGCAAGTAAAGGTCCTAATAGCTTGAGTTAACTGCGCTTCCAGAGAGCTCCTCAGCCTCTGAATACCTCAGTTAAAATAACCAAACACTGCATACCTAAACTATTCAAAGCTAATGCTTGTGTCTGTGTAGTGTTGGGTAAGCCTACATCTGGCTCTGCCGCATGCCGGACCCCTGGAGAACGCAAATGTGAAAACACATGAACACACACACACACACACACACACACAAATTCAACAAGCATATACATGTGCTACACACCCATGGTCCATCGCCCCTGTGTTAACTGTACTAAGCAGCAGGAAGTCGACTAAGAGCCCTTCCAGAAACACCCCTCCCCATATACATACACACACACACACACACACACACACACACACACACACACACACGCGCGCGCGCGCTTACAGCATCTCAGATGTACAGTATAGCCTTCAGACAGGACTCACTGAATCAGATTTACTGTTATGAAGTCGTTGGGACCTCGGAGAACCTCACTGATGCATGTTTAGACTTTCAAGGTGTTTGGGAGTGAAAATGAGAAATGACAACACCTCGAAAAAAATTTTGTGATGACAAGAGAAGTTCCCAATTTACAGAATGTTTTTGACAATAACTATGAACATCCCCTCACAAAAGCCAAACCAACATGCTCTCCATGGAGCTACAAGGAGAGCACATGATCTTAGTCTTAGAGAACAGCAGAACATGAGTTGGAATTATGTTTTTTGAAGGTATCTGAAGGAGGTTCAGCTTTATGTTTAATGGGCACTGGGAACTATGGGGGATCATAGAGTGCCAGCAAACAAGCACTGCCCTTGTTAAGAGTGTCATGGGGGTCAGGCAACCTCGAAACACACTACAAGAGATGCTAGATTATACGGGAGAGTATCAACAGCTGTTAGAAGGCTTGAGGGGTAGGTACTAAACAAAAACCAAGCTGCAGTCTGAGACAGGAAAACGAAACAAAGGAAAACTAAGGAAAAATAGCAGAATAAGCGGTCAAAGACCTATCACAGTCTCAGCACAGGTTCCAAGAAATGTTCCCATCATACAGCTGTAGTTGTGAACAACAGAAATCCCTCCACTTCCTCCTGTGGCACCCACTGTGACCATTAGAGGGAGTATGGCTCTTCCAGTGTCTAACCTACACAGCACATCTGGCAAACATTATCCAGCCTAAACGAGTGTTGCAGTCGTGATGTAGAACACCCCCGCATTTCTGAAATTGAGTGTGCTGTATGCTCTTTTTCTGATGATATATTGTGGAATAAAATATACCTTAAGTCTTAATTTGGCACACACAACACCTATAAAAGCAAACAAAAACAAGAGTAGACTTGCAGCTGCAAAAATTGAGTGTTATCAGTCACACAGATTTTACACAGTTCCACTTGACAGAGAATAAACCTTTTGACCCAGAGCTCTGTACTGGCAAAGCTAAAGCATTTTTCCAGCTGAGAACTACATTTGAAAATACCACACAAATGAAGGGAATTAAGTCCTTTTGGCTCTGCGTTTCTCATTCAAAACATCTGCGGAAATGTTGAAAGACAATTGGCAAGTAGGAGTAGTATTAAGATATTTATCACATAAAAACAAAGCAAAATCAGTTTAAAACATAAACACCATCTCACAGTATGGATCATTCTGTCGCACAGTTCTGAAGTTGCAACGCAGACCTGTCTGGTGTGTGAGTGATATGGCTCCTCACTGTGTTAAATCATCATCAACAGTGTGCTGATGATGGCTTGTCCCAGAGGCTAACAACTAGCCTTATCACACTTATGCAGGTGGCAGGGATAGCTAGCTGCAGGTGATAAATGAAATAGAGGAGCTGGCATTTTGATGGAGTGTGGCCCTGTATGGGGAGAGGTTACAAACATACAAATTCCCATCACATCTGCCGCTATCCTGCCGAGTGTAACTGATTCCAGACTGCACATGAAAGACAACACTAATGCAAAAATTCCAGGAAAACAAGGAAACCTAACACCCTAGTATTTTAAGAGAGAGAGAGTAATTTTAGATTAGGATAACTCAAAATAATCTGTTACCCTGCACCAACAAAACAACTACATCATCAGCTATTTTAAGGGCAGAGCAAGTGAGTTTTGTGTTGGTCATCCAAAAGAGTGATATGGGACGAAAGGTATGCGGATCATTGTCTCGAGTAATTTTCCTGATGGCTTCTGTGAGGTTTTAACCACCAGGTGTTGCATCTCCAGTCATCCATAGTAGAATGCAAGCCTCTTGACTCTGTAAGAAGTAGAATATTCTCTATTTAGCCATCTTGCCCTCCCCCCTTCCATGAGCTCAGGTTGTTGAAACGCACGTCAGTTCCACATGTCTCTTCTCCCACAAATGCATTTGCTCATAGGATAACTGTAAGCGATCATCCAACATTCTTCCCCTCTGCTCCTCTCGGTTTACGCAACACAGTGGAAAAATCTGACAGGATACAAATCATGGGTCAGAATTTTAAATATTCTCACTTCGTACACAGAACATCATTCCCAGGTGGTGTTGGAGGCAGGTTTTGTGAATGAACTAATACTTGGGATGAGTGGATGGTTGTGTGTGAATGGATTGCCAGGACTTAGTTGATTAGGTATGCAGAGGGGAAAATGTTAAAGATTCTGATGTGAACCTGTCAACTATTTTCTGTACAGAGTGAGTGAGGAAGTTACATAAAGTCATTGGATTCCACATCTGGCATTAAGACACACAAGGGCACAGCTACCACTATTCCTGAACCCCCTGCCCTCAAACCCCGACTCACCCCCTCCCGGAAGAGCTTTAAATAACCGTGATAATGTTTTATTGGTAACAGAGTGCTGGAACAACTTGGCCAATAAATGCGTGGGCTTCAATACAAGCAATTCCCACTCCGCCTCCACAGCAAAATCACAAATTCCTCAGTGCAGATGAAGTTACTGGCTTGTGAGGAACGAACAACATGCAAGCTTTCATCTTTTCAAACTTCTCAATTAACTTTTTAATTGAATGTTAGTGCAACCTTGAAATACTTCCCTCTTGTCCGTCTGAGTCCAATGACTTTCCTGAGAACATATTTCTGGTTAAAACAACATTGACTCATAATCATTAACCTGTTGTAGGTGGCAAGCTAACACAACCAGTGGTGGAAGAAGTACACAAACCTTTTACTTAAGTAAAAGTAGCAATACATCAGTGTAGAAATACTCTGTTACAAGTAAAAGTCATGCATTAAAAATTTTACTTGAGTAAAAGTACAAAAGTATTAGCATCAAAATATACTTAAAGTACCACAATAATGTAAAACATACATGTGGCATAATGGCACATTACAGAATAATGTATATTGTATTACTGGATTATTAATATTGATGCATTCATGTGTCCATCACTTTAATGTTGCAGCTGGTAAAGGTGGAGATTATTTTAATTTTAATAAAACTTTGTATACTGCTGGGTAGCTTGTGAATTTCCACCCAGTGATCAATTAAGTATTATCTTAACCTAATAATCAAACATCATCATTAATTTGTTGATAATATTTTGTATTAATAAGCAGAATCTGTAAAATAACTAAAGTTGTCAAATAAATGTAGTGGAATAAAAAGTACAATATTTGCAAATAGAAATATAAAGTAGCAGAAAAAGGAAATATTCAAATACAAGTACCTAAAAATTGTACTTGAGTACAGTAGGTGAATAAATGTACTTAGTTACTTTCCACCACTGAACACAACAATGTTGTTACTTAATATTCACACATTAAGCTTAGTTTAGCTGTTAGTTTTGTTGCTACACATCTTAGAAATGACTTGCAAGTATTGCATTTCTGTTGGTGTAGTGAAAAGGCATTGAGGTTATATGTTTAAGGATAGTCATGAAAACTTATGCCTGAGCTTATGGACTGGCATAAGGATGAATGGCAAGTAAAATGTTTATTTGACTTCAGATTAATACATTCTGTAGGCCTATCATTCACCAAACACTCAAGTCACACAAGGGAAAAGCAATGGAAGAAGTACATTGATCCGATATAAGAATAATCTGAATATGGGATTAAAAATAAAAGAAAAAACAAAATAAAATAGTCACCTTTTTTGGACTTGGCTCCGATTTTCAGTTTGGACGGCCAGGCGATCTGCGTTTGGGTCTCATCCATGATCTGGAACAGAGTGTTGGAGGGCTGACATTAGCTAATCACAGATATCAGTAGTGGCAGACACTGTGTTAGCAGGTAAAAACAAAATACATGCATGCAGTGGATGGATGGATGGATGGATGGATAATTTCATACTTTAATACCAGTATTGGTCACAAAAACCTAGTATCCACTGGGCTCTAGTAAGTATTATATCAGAATCAGAAATACTTTATTGATCCCCGAAGGGAAACTCTTTTTTACAGCAGCTCGCCTTTACGTCAGTGCACACAGGAAAAAGTACTAGCAAAAAATATAATACAATACACTATAATACAGGTAGGACCTTTGTAGAATTTTGTTGCTTTGGCTTAGCTTGAAGCACTGCTTCTCCTGTACTGGCAAACATGCATTTGGTTGACTTTAGACTAGAGAACATATGAAACAATGTATTAGCAGCCAACAGTTACAAAAAGAAGCCTTACACAAGAAAAAGTGAGGCAGAACGTTAAAATGGCAAACAAATCTTCTTTATAGGTTATGGAAGCCAGAGAAGTCAAAGGTGCTGCGAGTCCAGTTTAAACTTGTCTGGTGATATAAGCTTATATGATGTTTCCAGACATTGCTTTGTTTCTGCTCAACACCCAAATCCTCCTACCCTAACACCACCAAAAAAACAAAAAACAAAAAAAACAAAACAAACATATAAATAAAACAAAAAATGAAAAACATTGAGTACACTTGGCTTTGGAACACATGACAAATGCCAACAATAATCTATGTGAGAGCCCTTTGACAAGTCTAGTCATTGAAACCAGGAGCATGTGTATCGATGTGAAAAAAGCAAACTGCTGGCAGCACAAAAAAAAAAAAAAAAAGTAAGGAGCTGGTCAAGATGCTGTCAGCGTTCCAATCATGGGAAATCTGTTACCCAACCTCCTGCTCCTCTTTTCAACCATGAGGAAGCTCACCTTGCTTGACTTTCTGGTGAGAAATCCACAAACAAACCCCTTGAGGACTGCCTGCCATAACGAGTGGTTGATGTTAGTGGGGAAAAAAACCAAGAGGAAAAACTGTCAAACCTTCCAAAAAATGAGAAGCTGACATGCTCTCTCCTAATAGCTCTGTCCTCGATGTGCACTATCCTTGTTTTCACAAAAGGTCCTGTGGTCTTTTGTTTGTTTTAATACTTTCCAGGGGTTTGTGATTTTGGGGCAGAGAAGATATGAATTTTTCAAAGTTTCAGCCACGTGATCAAGCACCCGAGGAATGCTTCAAGCCATTACTTGAGCAGCAGCAACCACTTAATGTCCCTTGGTGGTCCAGTGCATTACGCAATGAGCCACGTATTGTAACTCAAAAGGGAGAGAGGGTGCATTAAGAGCCATCAGTGAAGATTAGATATTAGGCTTATTAGCTCTGCTACAGCAATTCACAGCCTTCATTATTTTACAAACATTTTCAAATTATATCTGCTATTTTTCGTTGCCAAATAATAAGAACTACAGCCTGTATTCCTAGGGGACCTGGTGTACAAATTGAAAAGGGAAGTCCTTGAATTCCTCCATATGCTCTTCTGGAAGTAGTATGGTCTGTTTGGCATCCTTTACAACAAATTCTGACAGCTTATCCACTGCCACTCTCACATACCTGTAAAACAGAGAAACAACTTTGAAAGGCCTGATGTGTGCCTTTCTTCACTCTGAAGCTATATACACTCAAGAGTCCATAATGGTTGACTGGACGCCCTTTCAAGTATCACTGATGTTCTACAACAAGTCAGAAATGTAACTTATTAAGCAGCACTCAATTTATCAAAGTAAGCTGTGTTATTTTTTAGGCTCTCTATGTAAATTCACAGCAGAAAATTAAGAACTCTTCCTTGAAAGGCGAGTTTGCCTGTTCTCTAGCAAAACAGGATTCTGCATTTCTCAGAAAAAACTCATAAAACAGATTGTTGTTAGCCAAGAGTATCATTGCACAACAAAAGTGTCTTTATTGATGTTTTGTTACATTCTTCCGTCTCTCTCTTAAGCTCTTGGCCCAAGCTACATATCTTTGGGCATTATCATCTAATGGCAGAGAAACACTCCTTCAGTCATTCTCATGATTTCTCCTGCTTGTGGCTCTGTGTTAACGTCAAGTTTCTATTGAATAAATCAAGGAACCAAAATTAATTTTAGTACCATTTTGTGCCATGCAAATTAAGGGGAATTCCTTTCAGATGATCTTGCTCTACTATTTTTGTAAGGAATTCTTACATGGTATCATCAAAATAAGTGACTAAGCTGACACAGTTCCAGCTTCAGCATCCAGCATGCTAATGATCCCCCACTAATGTCCTGCTGGAAACCTTCCCATCCCTCCTCTCTGCAATATTATTACAAGTGTTGCAATAACATTATCAGTCTATTCACTCAGAATGGTTTTACAGGCAATAAAATATAGGCCTGAACACATAATCTGATGAGTTCTGTGTTACTGGGTTTCATACTGGCCTGAGGCACAAACAACTATAATCTATAACATGAAACTCTCCCGCTGTCAACTGTTATATGTGAGAAGGGACAATAAATCACAAATACCTGGTAGCTAAATGTAAACTTTTTCTCCATCAACTGAAGTCACGTGCTCACACCAACAGCTGGATGTATCACAACAACATTAAAGAACATTCTGTTCCCAGTGATAAGGAGAAATTCCTTTACTTTTGCCTCCCATTGTTTCCCCATTTTTTTTGGCTTTTGTTCTTAAAATCAGTCTCCTGCAACAATGACAGATGTGTCTAGATTTTGTCATGGAGGCGTTCAATTTAAAACCACAAACTAAAGAAATATAACACTGCCGAAATGTCCTTTTCACTGATTTTTAGCAACTATGTAGAAACATGTTTAATACAATGCAGTAAAAGCTTATGATAAAAATGACAAAAGTAACATCAGAAGTAACTGCAATTATACTTTCCTAAAATGATCAAACTTCATGGCCTATGCCTCATCAACTTTTTCTCTAAAAAAGGGCCTTGTTCAGAGAGACCGGTTTCCTGTCCAGCATTGCTGTTCTTGGCAGCGTCCTGCAGATGGGACTGATTTCTGACAGACCACACACCATTTTAAAGGGTGGATGGAGTTTATTTTTATGAAGGGGCTAGCAAATACCTCTCAAATGGGTCAAGATATTTGCACAAATTAAGTTACCTATACATTTCCACCCTTTCTTCTGTGCCACCCCACCCTGTCTGAAATGAATAAATACATAAATGACTATGGTTCTGATCAGTTTCATGGCACGACCTTGACATGATGATTGGTTCCTAGAGGTTTGCAGCTGGTGTATGCAGACGTGTACAGAGCTGTACGTGAAATCAAACAGGATATCATTAGGGAAATGTCCTGAGAGAGAGAGCACATGTGTTCAACACACGTGACTGTGTGTGTACGTATGTATGTGGGTACGTACAGCACAGCAGCAATCAAAATGGCAGAGGCATGTTTCCTGGCCTGCACTGCAATGGTGCAGCTGTTGTTTCAGCTGGAATGTGTGTGTGTGTGTGTGTGTGTGTGTGTGTGTGTTTGGGATGGGGACAAGAGGGCAGTTGGGGGGTGTAAAGAGGTTGTGAGCAGAGTTAAGAGACTGAGGGAACAGCAGAGCTCGAAGCTGACAGCATGGACTGAACCATCCCCACGAGACTCGACAGCCATAACTGAGTTCATGTAAACAATCCGAGTGCTAACTCGCAGCTAAAGCCCCATTACACCTTGGGGCTAATTCTAACATATGCATGGTTATGAAAGAGCAACACACATTATAAGGAGGGCATCAATATTACATGTCATTATAAACTAATTTAAGCTGCTTGATGATTATTATGATTATATATGTTTTGTTTTGATGGCACTCGTACGGGCCTAGTTATTTCAACATCTGACAATTTTATGCCAACCAAATATTTTATCTTGACAGTTAAGTTTTCCTATTTGCCCTGTTTCAGCACAGCGAAATACAAGATGCTTCAGTGCTATGAACCAAAAGAAATTAATTACGCCTGGCCTGAGATCTGAGTGCACTGGCACTTATATATCATGCCTGGCATTATTTACAGAGCCACAACTCCTGGGAAGGAAAGATGGAAGGGGGATCAGAGAAGAACTTGCTAGGGGTTCAAAGGCATCTTCTCATCTCAAATCCACTCCAAGCTCTTCTGTGGTGCACAGTTATCGGCTCAACCAGCCCAGCTTCTCGGCTCGACTTCTGCACAGCTTTCCAAACAGCTTTGTGGTCTGTGCCATGATTTGACACTCCCAACAGTTCACAGTCCAAAACTATCACTGCACAACTGTGTGTTGAACTGTTCACTGACGCACATTTTCTGTTCGCACTTCGAATCAAGCACTTCATTTGCAGAAAAATCCCCCTTGTTATACTAGACTGATAACAATGACACACCAGTGGTTTAATAGTGCAATGATGAAACAACTTTAAAACAGCAGAAGGGAAGAGGAGGAACGAGGGAAGAGCAGGAGGGAAAAAACAAGGCAGAGAAAAGAGACCATAACAAAGACTGAAAAAGAAAGAGGGACATGTAGCTGGTGAGATTCCCCCATGTGAGCAGCAGGGACTTGCATATGGCTAATTTCCCAGCTGTGGCACCCTCCTGTGGCCCCACTTTGTCTGCCATCTTCTTTACTTTTTCATTGACTACATGAAGAGGGTGGAGTGTTTGCTCTCGTTTACAAAATGTTGCTCTGGACTCAAAGGAAGTCCACCAGACAGTGAGTAAGAGGATTTGATCAACCACAGCAACCGGGCCTGGGGAGAAAGTGCGGGGGTGGACCATTTTATGTTGCTCTCTTCAGAGACTGCACTCTGAATCTCACTACTGAGGCAACTACGAAGTCTCCCAAAGTCTAGTAACTAAGTGTGTGACCATATGCTTCCTTACGTGAGGGAGAGAGATGCTATGCATGTACTTTAGTCTCACTCAGTGTGTGTGGTAGATGGGTGTGTTGGATGGGCAGGATGCAGTCCAACTAAGAGTTTCCATTTTCATCAACTTCAAGGTATTTAACACACCTCATCCGTTTGCTTTCAACAATACTGTTCAACAGTCGCACTCAGTGTTTATTTTCCTGACTTTAATTGGGCATGTATGGTGATCATGCTATCAGAGGGAAACTATACAGAGTTATCCAAATGGAAATTCTACAATAAAAACATGACTTTAGCACTCCTCCTTTACTGCTCTTCGCCAGCCTGCCAACCCAAACAGCTGCACACTAATTTCTAATTGACAATTCAACCTCTAGTAACCACCGTTTCTTTGAACGAGCTGTGACAATATTCAAGCCAGAGACTTTAAAAACCATGACTGGCAAAGTCAATACACCAACAGCCGTACTTTGTCAGAATAGCTCTGTGGAGTGAGGTAGACACCTACACTGGATATCTTAAACATTACAGTTATATCCAAACCAAAAGAGGTGGAGACAGAACGACAGTATATCTAGAGTCCTTGTTAAAATTCCAAGGAGGGGAATCTTAAGGCGCCTGGTTTGCATTACTTGATTTTTGAAAACTGCTTCAGGGACAGTTAAATTGCCTCCTTCTTTGACATTTAATTCAGCTTCCTAACCTCCAAAACCAAATATGGAAAATAGACAAAAGAGGAATGCTAAAACAAACCGCTATCCATCATTTATTTCATTACAGCCCATTAACATACTATAGAGGGAGTTTAAGTATCTCGAGTGGATTCATTCTTGTATAAAATCCAGTTTCCTGAATACGTTAAAGAGAACCACATAAACAAGGTACTTTCATAATAACTGCTGTCAAAATTCAATTAGTGTTAACGGTTAACTTTGATTGCTGAAAATGCGATTGCTTTCATTTTCAGTGCCATGTGATTGGTCTTGTCTTCAATCATTTCGATTGCACATACCACACACACACTTTCACTTCAAAACTTAGGGGGTTCAAATGGAGCACTTCAAGGTAATCTGTTTGCCAGTTCATGAACACATTCACTGTCTCAACTAACGTTAATAGTTGCTTTCCCTCATAATGATGCTTCATAAATGGAAATGAACTGTGTCAGGATTAGGGTTGGGCAATATGGCAAAACTTTTTATCACCATAATTTTTTTCACTATTTCTGTTGAGCTTACAGTAGTACGTAGATTCAGAACCTGAAAAATAAAGAATTGTTTGATCTGAAACAGAATCTATTTAAATTGATACATTTTACATGCAATAAATTCTCAATCTTGTGTGTATAAATCCTTGCGGTGTGTTTAGAAATAGCTTTGTTTCTGTGATGTGATTGGTTGTTAGTACACTGTCAAGCAATGTGACTTATCGGCAGTATATCAAAGTTTATAAAATGATCTTATTGGGAAACATTTCTATCATGATCAGTGTTTTATATCTGTTATATTGCTCAGCCGTAGTCAGGATTAGTTTTTAGAAATAAAACCTGAGGAAAGTCACTGTAGCATCATTAATGAATGTTCGGAAATGATTTCATTGTTAGAGACATGGAGGCTTTAAACTAATCCTTGTATTAGGAACTTGTATGAATAACCATTAATTAATAAAAATAATTATTTTACCTCAACAGTAGCTCTTTAATACCAGACAGGGTCACACACTTGACTGATCAATGAGAACCAGTGAGACAATGGGAGCAAGTTGTGATTACAAAAAAACTCATTCAAGACTATTTAAGATCACTGAGGCAAATCCTTGTTTTATTGCATGTAATGAAGCTTCAGAGCATTAACTAATTAAATCAGTGACAAAGAAAAATCAATGAGGAAGTGGTGGCCCGGAGCAGGCCTGTGTTTAACCTCTCTCTCATTTTAAACTGGAGAGATGATCTGGTATATTACGTAAGCGAGAAAGGCCCACAGTGTTTTGCCAGCTGTGTTATAGGATCAGAGCCCTGGAGTGAGTTAACGTCAGTGTTGTTCCATTGTTTGTTTGTTTTGATTTGTAATTGCGACTGGAGGAACACCTGACACCTGTTCCCTTACCGAGAGAGAGGCACTGCTCAGTGCGCTCAAACACAACCCAAAGACAAAGCAAACACTATCCAAGTGCAGACTACACACTCACCTTCTGAAAGAAATCCTCCCCGCCGTTGACTCTCCCCTCAGAGGCAGCTAGAGTGAGACAGAAAGAGAAATTTTGTTTTATATACACAATGGTACCTTAACATAGCCAAATCACACACACACGCAGGGTATCCATCTCCTCAAATTGTTACGGTATCTTCACTCAGAAAAGTGTTTATGGTTGATCTCCATTTCTTTGGATATTGTGTTTGGCACGGCTACTGATACTGCTCATTTGCAGGAATGGAATAAAATGTTCCAAGTAATTTTCTATAATCCTAGAGATTGGATACAGCTTCTGTGTAACAAATTGATGGATATAGTGAAAATATTTGGGCATTTTACAGTAGCCATTAATGGAGTATTTCATACCACACTTGGGTCAACTGGTGTCCAGTTTCCCACTTCATAAAAAGGCTTTCACACTTTTGAAATTCACCCGTCAGCATACTGTACGCTTCCGGCCTTGGGGACTACAGTACATGAAAGCTTAAGAGCTGCAAAATTTACTGCCCAAAATCACCTGTAAACAAAACAAGCACTCACGAAAGCCCTGGTGTTTTAAAGTAATTTTCCAAGCAGGTGAAAATGCCAAGAAAACTCCCTCAGCTGATACAGTAAGCTGGATAGAAACAGAGGGCCAACCACCAAAGAAAGTCAGGCCTGTAGTCGCTCCAACACATCTGCAAGTCCTTCAAACCGTGGCAGCTCTGTTGATGCAAAATACATATCTGCTGTCCAAGGAGAATTCTCATGTTCCCCTGTCATTTGGGAGTACAGGGAAGGTTTAATGATGCACTTCAGCCAGTGTTCTTGAGATGGATCTGTTGCTGTCTATGCAAATCTAGGTCAGGAGCAGCACCAGAGTCAATGTGGGTTACAAAGTCATAAATGCTGGCCTCGGTGCATCGACAAGAAGTATGTTATGATTAAAAGAAAAACCAAAATCATGCTATGTTTCATCTGCAGAAGACAACGCTTTTATTTCAGAATAAATGGTTGAACTATATCAAATTTTAAAGTGATTAAGGATTTCTGGATGGAGCACATTAGCATTGGCTGAACAACATCAGCTAATGCCGAAACGATTAGCTGATTAATCCATCAGTCATCGACTGGAGGAGGAGGACAGGAAATTAATCAGCAACTACTTCTCTGGTTCCAGCTTCGCAATTGTAATGATGTGCTGATTTTCTTTGATGTGATAGTAAATTCAGTATCTTTACGTTTTGAACTGCAGAACAAGACACTGAAGACGTCACCTTGGTATTTACAAAATTGTGATGGCCGTTTGTCCCTACTTTCTGATATTTTATTGGCAGATCAATAATGAAAATAGTTGTTAGTTGCAGCCCTACACAGTACACTGCAAAAAAACAAAAAAAAAGTTTAGGGAAAAGGGACGTTTTGGAACAGAGAGACAGGAATCTCCTCATCAGCTGGGAAAACCTTCTTTAAAAGCATTTCTTTAAACATATACAATCTGTTCCCCTTGAAATGTATATAATGCATGCAGTGCACACAGCACTAAATGATGATCATCATGTGAAACCTGGGTGTAAAAAGTGTTGTTATGACTTCCCCCATCAACACCACATTTCAAAGCACAAACACAGAAAATGAAAACCCACACTGAAGACAGTTTCATTTTCAACCAAAACCGACATTATGGCCTTTGGCGATGCAGTAATGCCTACATCATGAGCATTTAACGAGTGTTTGTACTTACGCAGGTTTCCCAGTAAACAAGTCCAGGCCACAGTTTGTAAAAGACATGGAGACTGGGCTGCCTTGGCTCAATGGGTAAGTCAATTTCAGATGAAATTTGTGTACATCAAATGTTCACCACCCCATTACATTAATAATAGATTAATTCTGGCTACTCGTTGGCTCATCATTCAAAACAGAAGAAAAATAACAGGAAATCTAAGAAGGAGGTAGATTAGAAATGAATGGCCAACATATTGTAACACAATAGTTTAACAGTATTTCAGAGTCAGTTTTCATAAAGCGGTCACAGAAATTAAAGAAATATTTCCACCACCAACTATCACTCTTCTGTCTTTCTTATCCTCGTACAGCATAGCTTCAGTTTGAACAAGACAATGTCCAATTCAAAACTTCACCCACAAAGTAAAGTAAAGAAACAGACTGCCAATCCATTGAGCTACAGTATGGCACATCCAATTGTGTCAATGTTTTAAATCACATTAAAACAAAGAAAATTCCAACTGTTGTGACTCCAATGGAAGAGCAACATTAACAGATGAAAAGAGTCACAGATGGGGAAATAACAAAGTAGCTAAAGCAACGTTGGACGCCTCTTTAGCTGCTTCAAGAGCCTCCAATTTTTGTTTAAATATACAGTAACTAGTTACAAAGGGGCTGATGCTCACAGTGATGCACTCAGCATACAGCCAAATGTTGTACATAAATAGTGAAGATAATGGGAATGGCATGCAGCTAGCCATAAACACTGATGTGTACTGAATTTAAGACACTCAATTTCCGATTTTTAATTTTTAGAGTTAGGACTAGAGCTGAAACAATTCTTCGTTTAGTAATTCAAGAGAAAAATAATCTAAAATTTTGATAATTGATTGGTTGTATAAGTAATTTAATAGGTAAAAATACTAAATACTTGTTGGTCACAGCTTCCCAAACTCAAACATTTGTTTGCTTTTCTTTATCTCATATGATTGTAAATTAAATACCTTTGGATTTGTGATTCTCAGAACATTTTGGGAATTGGGAAGTGGACAGGCACTTGCCACTGTAGGACATTTATAGGATAAATAATTAATCAAAAAATTATCAGTAGATTAACTGACACTGAAAATGAGTGTTAGTGGCAGCCCTAATAATGGCTTCAACTGATGATAAAATTATCTATGCTGCATTCACACAAAAGAAAATATATTTGTTCACCTTGATGCTAGAAGTGTTTACATCCAATATTTAGTTTAGATAACATCCAGCTTTGAGGTAGAATGACAGGGAACAGCTCTGACTGAAATGCTCAGTTCTGGGTGGCCTGGATTTATCCAAGATTATGAAAGACCCTGTTACTGCAAGAGTTTCCTGTAAGAACTAAGACAAACAAAAGGAGCAACTGCAACATCCAACAGACAGTCTTTCCTACTTGTCCACTGAAAATCTTTCTAGCAGAACAGGTCGCTCTTTTTCTCTGTAGTCTCAGTATTCTTTTATCATCTAAACAAAAGTAAATCCCAAAGGTAAAGTCTCTCTCAGTGGCAAATTAATGAGAGATATAAAACAGGCCAATTAAAATGCCACTTACAAACATGTCATTTCTACAAGGACAATAACACTCAGCTCAGTAGCGACGCTGAACTTTGGATTCTTTTGACCACACAGTACATCTTATTATACGTTTCACTTGAACTGTCATTGATTTGTAAACTCACTGGATATGTAACAGAGGTCCCTCATTATTCACAGTGAAAACGTTTACTGAGAAGGAAAAAGAAAAACAACCTGCTGTATGTCTGCCTAAGTCGTGGGGATGCTGTCAGGCAAAGTGACAGATGTGACTGTGTGTACCTACTGCATCTGTGACGCTCAGCAAGAAACAACAACAATTAGGTCCAGTAATTACATAACAAACACCACCAACTGAGTGCACGTAGCACTGGCATTATAACTACATTTTAATACTAGTTCAATAAGACTGTCGGAGAGCATTCAAATTCAATTTCAGCCGCACCCAAAGAGTGCCTAACTCAATTTAATATGAAATTTAAAATTTGACAGCATTTATTCACAAATATCTTAAATCCATATAAACACTAAATTGCAAGGAATTACATGCCATCTCCTCTTCTCCTACACACACAGGCACATTCAAAGATGCATTGCATGCTGATTTTTGCACATCTCCTTTGAGCATTTCATTTCACATCAGCCTCTAGTGGGAGATGCACATATGCACATATCAAATAGCAGCTTTTTCCATTTTACTCCAACAGCCTATGAAGCCAACTGATGAATTAAAACAACACACAAACCATAAAACCTTGTTTACTGTGGTACTCTGTCAGCAATATTAGATTTTAAGATATTAACATTTAAAAAGGAACAGTTCACCGCAAAATCAAAAATACATATTTTTCCTCTTACCTGTAGTGCCCTTCATGTAGGAACTATTTTCTTTCTACCGATAGTTCCTACATGAACCTGCTCACGACGAGGTCTGTGGATTATCTTGAATAACCGGGTCATGATTTCTAGAAAGAGATATGGCTGTCCATATAGTCCCATTATATTCAAGAAAGGCTGACATCTCTACGGCTGATATCACCAAAGCTTGGCAACTCACACCAAAAAAATCAAGATGGATAAATAGCACTACAGGTAAGAGGAATTTTTGATTGTGAGGTGAGCTGTCCCTTTAAGTCAAAACGCTGATGTTAGAGTCAAACAATAAGGTCAAATGAGGCCTAATGACGTGATTTTAGAGACAAATAAAAAAAGAAACGCACAAGAAATACAACAACCAAAGACTAACACTAAGAGTACAACAGCATTTTTAGCAGTGAGCACAGAGAGCTGAAAGAAATCTGATATGGAAACATGAATGAAAACATGAGCCATGTGTTGAGAGCAAAACATCCTGTTGGCACATGTGTGGCATGTAAACTGGCCGTGAGCAGAGAACCCAGAGCAGAGACAGGAGGGGTACGGCAGGGCGCCCTATGAGCTCTGGGACATATAACAATACGGAGGCCGATAGTCTCATCCTACGCACCACTTATTCTAAATGTGCACTGTGCTTAAGGTTAAAAAAAATAAAAACTGGTTCAGCTTTGCTTACATGAATGACAAAAATGGAATCATCATCCAGAGCCAGACAAAAATGGTGAAAGCATGAATGAGATCATCGCAGCTACACAGGTTGTTTTAAGATGAGTTACAGAAATAACTCATAAAATCTGTGTATTTCTGTGATTGACATGACAAACATTAAAAGGGGAACTTCACCGATTTTACACATCAAAGTCTGTTTACAGGTCTTGGGGAGTAGTTTTGCATTTGTGAAAAAAGTTGTATAAAGCCTTTTGTGACTCCAGGGGGAGCAGCACGAAGTCTGATAAATTGCCTCAACTGATGTCACTTGAGTCAGCATCAGTTGGGTCTGAAGACTACAAGTTTGAAAATGAAAAACAAAAGGAAAACTGCTAACATGAACAAGATGTGACTGAATAATTCAGTGAAAACAAAATGGCAATTAAGTCTGATTATAACGCTACCTCAGCACTGCCTTGTGACATTTAAAAAAAGGGCCATGATGGTTTTCCATGTTTTAGTCCACTGACTACAAGTTGCATATATTCTTTGATCACTGCTGACCATTTTGGTAGTTACTGTTGCATTCAAGGGCGCACCAACATCTGAGACTTGAAAGTCAGCTGCTGACTGGCAACATTTTCAAGCAGAAAACCACCAAATTCAAATATGGTGGTTCACAAATTCATACTCTCTTCTTCACAACATTCCTGTTTGCTTGTTTATCTTGTAGATTTGATTTGCCAACAACATAAGATTAGAAGAACCAAAGATCTTTTATAGTAGACTTTGCCCTTTTTCTCAAAGAACTGACAGGCATTTTACCACAAAAATGCATAGCTCATGCCTCATTACTTAGATAACCAAGAAACCTATTATTTTCTCTGCCAACTGAAAAACCCAATTTAAATTATAGGCCTTTCTTAAGACAAATCGACTGAATGGTTGGACAACTGAAGAGCACATCCCTAGTTTAAAGTATATTTTCCTACATTTAGCAGCTCTGATTTATATCAAAGATACTTTGATATTACTATTAATTTGTTTCTCAAGTGCTAGAATGGTCTAATAGTGTTTGTTCGGCCCAGGTTATACGAGGACAATGCAGTGCTCCTCCCTTCCAGCACAGCAGACTGTAAAGGCATCACAGCTGAAAAACGAAACAAGAACCGTGAGCACAGATCAGATGTTGCAATCAATTCTGTCCTCTGGTGTTTTTTGAAAATATGGAGCAAATAATGTGGCACTAATTTACAGCAGTTATCTCCACTGTCTATTAATTTGACAAATATAAACATGAGGGTTACAGTTAATCAGATCCACACCCTCTAATTCTCTCCATATAATTATTATTTAATGTATCAAATTACTGTCACTACATGTAAAGAACTGAGAGAAGTTGCAGTTAAAGGCATAAAGGACTTAACGTTGGCAGATGAAACAGGGTCTGGTATCTATTATTTTGTGGAGAGACTCACTTTCTGGGAGATTCCGCTGTTTTGACAATGAAGAAATGCAAACAGCGTTGATTTCTACAGTTATGGCTTCAATCCACACTCAACAATCAAGCAAACAATGGACATTTATTTAGAACACCCTATATCAGTTATTCAATAATCACCAAATAATAAAAGGAGGAGTTTATAGTCCTGGTTACCCAAATATTTGTGCTGTGCCAGAATTATCACGCAAAGTCCTTCATGTCAAAGGATTTCTATAAAGACAGGAGCTTTTTAGATTACAAAAAGCAAAAGGAGACCCTAAAGGCACCAGCTAAATCTCTAAACTGCATAGCTGCTTAGACAAAATCCTCTGCACTGGCAATAATCACAGTAGGACTTAAGGTGAAACTTGGGACAGTCAGAAAAGTCTACGCAAGCATTAAAATGAAAAACGTTATTCAATTTCTATTTCCCCTGGATAGGATTTCATAACAAATGACAACTCTAATCTAGGAAAAATTTGACATCTCAGTCCACCATCTGCTCACATGCCTTTACTAAAGTGAGAGATTAATATTAAAGCCAGACTTACGAGCCCCCCTGGATGAGAGGACAACGGCTAGTATGAAAGAACTACATTTCCCATATTTTACGAAAAAGAGCGGGAGAGCATGATGTTTTGACACCAGCTCTCCAGTGTCCTCCAGAGCGTGCAGAAGCCCTCAGCTGCTTCAACATGGAGCTAAAGAGAGGGCCTCAGGGAGCCGTAGCAAAACATGAATACACACGCAATGCGACAAACTCAATGGGTAAGCACCCATGCACATTACAGATATACTTAGACACATGTATTTTTACTGTATTGTACAGATGGGATGTCTTCAGGCCTGATTAAGACAGGATAATTTTTTTTAACCTACATTCAGATCATTAGAGAAAACAATTGTGCTTACTAAATTAATCTGGGATCTGATTTTGTTCACCTTCACCAACATCTAGTAATAATGTCTCATGGAAAAGTGAGAAAGACAATTTGACTTATCAGCAGCTGAGTCAGTATCCATACATAGTTGTATTCCTCATTCAGGGTGAGCGAAATTGTTAAAACTTCTATTAAGTTTATGTAATTTTATATTGCGATATTGACATATAACATGATATAGTATATTTCCCGGAAGGTCACTTGAGTATTTGGCTAATCACATGAGTAAATACCTGACAAATCACTGTACTTAATCACATGCCAACAATTATGTAAATCCAGTAAATCCAGCAGATCTGCTCAATGATTTGTCCGCAACACTGCACAACAAGGCCTGATACAAACACAGATATTAAAAGGAATAGCTACCTCTGTATAAATGGTGCAGCAAAATCTCTTGACAGTTGACATATGTATAATGTCTCACAGTATACATCTTTATATCACCCACCACTCTCTCTCTCACACACAAACAGAGTGCCTGTTTGAAAGGTAAATAACAAGTTTAGACTATAAAGGAAACATTCAGTAAAATCAACAGCATTCAGTCAGGTTGGTATTCAGTGACAGAGGCTGTTCTCATCAGTCAAGCCTAAACGCCTCACTTCAAAGACAGGATGTTTCTACAAGTCAAGTGTATCACCTTGCAGCTGACAAGTAGTTGGCAGTAATAAGGCTGACATATAAATGAAAACAGACAAAAGCCAACACTTTACTTTCCCTGTGAACTGCTTTGGCATACTTTATGCAAGTCGGCATCCAAACAAAAGACTCCAGCGCCTCAGAAACACTTTAACTGCTTCTCCAAGACAACAGTGGTACCTAATCACCAAGTAAGGATTGGGGAAGTATACAATTACAGCAGAACCGGCTGTCTGCTTTATGTGATCTTTCAACACTGACAGAGAAGCATCATGAGCTTTCAACACTGATTTCCTTATCTTCATTAAAAGAAAAAATTGGGAGGTTATTAATATTTTGTGACAGACAAATATACCTCCTACTACAAAATCCTGCTTTTGGGATAGAACTGTTTATTCATTTATCCATCGTGTGTTAACCTAACAGTTGCTTCTCAAGATTCATTTTACACTAGCTATGGTCATTTGGAAAGTAGCCTGTGAAAATAAATGTGGTGCTTTGAAGTCTGAGTGAAAGTGCAAAATCTTTTATCCTGGCACCATACAGTAGCTGGTTTCCTTACAAATTATGTTTTACTGCCCATTTACTACAATATACTGTAAACAATAAACATATTCTGTGATTACACAAAAAATAACCAGCAATGTAAGATGCTGATTTGGGGCTGAGGATTCCTTTAAAGTTAGAAAAAGATTTTCATTGATTCAGACCCAATTTTTGATACTATTTGTTGTCAGCATTATTTCATCACCTTCAAGGCGTAGTCTGCCTTTCCCGCACTGGATTCAAATTGCTTACCTATGTGCAAGGGAATCACAGGAAACAATGCAACATGTGATTCTGCGTTAGTGTTTTTAATTTTATCTCATTGATACCAGTCTCACTGTTAACACCTTTTACTGTGCATGAATCTGAAGTGCATCAGATCACAATTGGACTTATTACTGACTGACTTCTTTATTAAAATGTGAGTTTGTTTGGCTGCACTAAAACAGATACACCCGTTGCTCTTGTGTTGTATTTCTGACAAGCTGCTCAATGAGCAGTTTGCTGTAGTATTAAACCACACTTGCTGTTACCACCAGTAGCCATATAGGTCACCAAATCAACCATAACTGAAATCTTAAGGAATATAACTCACTTTGAAACCATTATCGCTTCTCTAGCTTTGGTATATGACGTTAATACCCACAAAATTGAACACCTGTCACCATATTTCTGTCGAGCAGAGGTTGCCCTCTGTACTCAAAAACGGCTCCTCTCAACTCCTGCGGGGGTTGCCAAGCAACTGTGCTATCAAATAAATGCACCAAGTGACATGTTGCTTTCTGGAGCCTGGCAGAGAAACGACACTCACTGACCCTGAGGTCACATGGATGACAAGTTCCAGAAATAATTAGAAATAGACTTAAAAGTTGTAGCAACACTTTATGGCCTAAACTGTTTTATTTACACACATGCATCTTTACAGTAGGACCATCCAGTCCAGGAAATAAGACATCTAGTTGTTGGTTACATGTTTGGGTTATCATCTCTTGTGTGAATGCTGCCAAGTGATTACACAACACTGTACATTCCTGGTGCCTGGTATCTACTGTGTTAGATCCCCCACGGAGCATAGGGAGTCAGTCTCACCAAACAGGCCGAGAGTTGCACTGTAAACATTACGTTGTACTATTGGGAAATCACTAACATTTCACTTTCATCAGCATTTCAACCATACGGCCATACATCTCTCCTATAAAAAAAAAAGACATGAGGAATCTGTGCAGGATTTTAGTGATGGAAAATCTCGATTACTGTACTTGCTTACACGACCTCTGAGTTATCTCCACTGATATGTCCAATCAGAGTAGTTTATGCATAACAGAACAGCTCTAAGGAAATGAACATAATCCAGTTAAGGCTTTTATGAAATTCCGGCCCTTGGACTAACGTTTTCCTGTTCTTTTTTCCACCCTCTCTTTGGTTCAAGTGGAGAATATTCTGGCAACGGCCAGAAGTGGATCAAATAGGTACTCTTGCTTTCTCTCCAATCAAGGCAAGTGGAGAAAAGGCAGATTGTACTGGATGTTGAATGAGGAGAGAGAACAACAAACCAAAACCCGAGGTTCTCCAAAGATAAATACTGAAAGCTCTTGGGGGGAGTGGTTAAGGGCTGGGTGGTGTGCATGCGTGTGTGCTTCGGCACTTATGTGTGTGTGGCGAGTGTGCACACGTGCGGGGTAAGTCAGGGGTGCCCCCGCCCCCCAAACATTTCTAAAATAGCAACCGCAAACCAGACAGAATGTAAATCTGCACTTTGAAAAGGGTTGAAGAAAAAGAGCTTTGAGGGACGTAGAAAAACAGGTATTCATTTCAGCCCATTTACAGTTCCAGGAGCATAGAAATGGGTCACAGCACTCCAGCTCCACTCGGACTGTTGAAATAGGACTCCTGGTTTTATTTTCTTGAGTAATGAATTACAGGTTTTTCCATCGACTGAAGCTCAATTATATTACGGCTCCTGAAAGCTTCATCATGCCCAGGATGAAGGAATTCAACGCGTAAGCAAAGTCGAATAGAATTGTTTAATTGTATCAGCATGTTTCAGTAAAAATCTGCAAGAACGAGAAAAAAGGGGAGAGAGAGGAGAGGTGGTAAGAGGCAACTGAGTACAAAGCCCAGTGAAGAGCAAAAATCAACAGTTAAATCAACTGAACCATTTCAATTACAAACTGAATGTTCTGATGTGTGTTTGCTTTCCATAAAGCTTGGATTAATTATCAAAGTGTTGCAAAATGTACTATACACAGCCACAGGTAGAGAGATTTTATCACTGTAGGTGTCCTTGATTTGTCTTGTCTGCACAGTGCAGGTAAAAATAATCCTGCTTAACATGTCATCATTTTATTTCCTATAGCATTTACTGGCGTAGACGTATGCTTTTTATGTGTTATTTTCTCAAAGGCAGTATGACATGTTGCTGTCCAGGGAAAGCTACGTATCTCCATATTTGGTGCTTTTTAGTTTTTAGATAACAGGAGGGATTAAATGCTCATACCAGGTTTTCACTGGACAGCGAGCAGCAATATAGCAGTGCTTCTCAAAAGGTGAAGCAGGAAGAAATTATATTCACTCTTTACGGTCTTGTCCTACTCAGATATTAAATGTGTTATACTCAACAACAGCAAAGAGGATTGGAAATAATATGACGTGGGTTATTAAGCATGAACTGCTGGAGCTAGCATGGCTAGCATGCTACTCTACCTCTTTAATCAAACACTTATTTTCCCTACATCCTTGTCCTTGCACTTAATGTAAGCCATACAGCACCTGTCCTACTCTACTGCCTGTATTCATTCATCATGACAGTAGATAAACAATATATATAATCAATACTTCCTGAACAACAGGTCAATCCTACCCTTACCCTCAAATTGACAATTGACAACTGGAGAGTCTCGCTGTTTCACAGGTCAATGTTCAATCAGACTGAACTGAATGAATGTATCTCTACTTTGGCAACTACTCTTATTGTGGTCCACAACTACAAAATAAGAACAATTGCTGCTTTGGCACATTCACACCCATAACACACATTTCACACAGAATTCAGTCAGAATCTGGTTTAAACATCACAATATCTCCAAATGACAGATGATACTCTCATCTTAGGGAATAAACTATTTTCAAGAAGGATTTTCCTCTCTAGTGCTGGCTCCATCTATTGTTTTCCACTCCTCACTGCATTTTTTCCAAAGGGTGGTCTGTGTAAGGTTTCTCTCCAAGTTCCCAGCTTCTCCATCTTCACTTTCATTTTAGATAACTCAAATATAAACAGAGTTATGTGACATACAGTACTATACCTGAAAGTCAAAATAACATACATATTGTACCTAATTATCAATTATGGAGATTATGATGTATGATTATATACAATTAATTGTGCAGCCCTTCTATCAACTTTTTAGCTGCAAAACTGACTACTGCAAGATACAAAACACAAAAAATTGCTTCTGATCAGAGTGTTAACAGTAATATTTTTGCCTGGGTTTGGCTAGGTTAGAAGGTTAGAGTGAGGATTGTGTTGTAATGTAAGGATAAGGAGCAGGGAAAGTCCAACAACGCCACAGTGGATCTGATGGAAGCTGGAACAACAGAGCACTGTTTCAATGCTCAAGAGAGAGCAATTGAGGGGGAGAAAGAGAGAGAGAAGAGAAAGCCTGCAGCACATTCCCCAGAAGACACTCACTTCCTGTCTGTGAGTCTTACTCAGCACCCAGGAGGAAGAGGAGGATGAGGCCCTCACACATACATCCCTCATTATGTGGGTATAGAAGCCAAAGAAACAATCCTCTAAACAATGAGGGAAGGGAAAAATATTGATAAATATAATAATCTCATTTTCACTAGTGGGCCATTTTACCTTAGAGGAAGAGTTTCCACTGGCTTCCAAAATAATATATTCTTATTTTGTGCACAATTTGCAGCCTACAATTGAAGTTGTGTGTGAGAAACATTTCAACATATGTATTCAGATCAACACCTAGCATTAGCATCCTCTACACAGAAGATATTAGGTGTAGTAGCAGGAGCAGTAGCTATTGAATATTATACTGACAATATCTTTACATACTGAAAATACCTGTGAAAACCTTGTACTCTCTCATTGCCACATGCAACAGTTTTTCCATTCTGAGACAAAGCTGCCCAATAATAGTCTGTGGTTTAGAAGCAGGAAAACAAATTAGTTCCATGAAGAAAATGATTCACTTAGCCTAATTGCAGGTTGTTGTTGCAGTTACTCAGCAAACATGTTGTTACGATGTGTGCACACACTGGCCCACCAGGAGGCTATGCTCGGTCACAAACACTACTAAACTCTCATCATTACTAGTCTGAGCAGGGAAACCCTCAGCCAGAGCTCTTCAAACTGACCCATACACAGTAGAATACATCGCCGATGTATGCTTAAAAAATCCATGGAAAACGTTGTTGCACATGCAGATACTCAATTTGGATAATCGAGGTTGGAGAAAATGTTACTTCTTTCCCACACTTGCCCCTGGTCTCTTAACTTCAAAATGAATGTAAAAAAAGGCACAAAAGTTCTCTTACACAGTTCCCCGTACACATAAAACTATCTTTCAAGCTTTCATGCTTGTGTCAAGGTCTCCAAGCCATTAACTTGGGAGTTCTATTCTAGGGTGCCAATAGTACAACAGTTAAACCCAGATGGCTGTCAGGGTGAGATTTTGTTGTCACTTTACACTCTATTTACTGATCTAAGCCCAGGAGCCTGCCATTAAGTCCCTGCCAAAGCAAGAGACAGTAAATTTGTAATTGCTAAGCAGTTAACAATTTCCATTTTCTCCTGATGCAAATTGTGCCAGAACGGGGAAGTAAAATACGGCTGATCTGAATAAAGGTAGTTTAAGTGTGTACGCTGGGATTTTGCTACAGTGTGGAGACATGCTAGTGAGTCACTAACACATATTTTAATGGGCACAGAGTGCTGCTGGGTCATTTTTATTCTCCAGAATTTATGCAAGCCCTGACTATATGACTCTTCCCCAGTCTGATGTCCCACTTTGACCCCTCTCCCATACCTTCTGAGTACAGCCAGGTTTATTATTAGGAAGACATTTTCAAATTCCTGATTAAAAGCTAACACAATTGCCGTTATGACCCAAGACTTCAGATACATTGAGGTAAATGCACTTACATGAGCTCAGATTTCTCTGGCCATACCTTAAAAACTTTGGTTGTCTGTCTGCCATATCAATCAACCAATTAGTCAATAAAATGTGAAGGGTAAAATAGATAAAAACAAATAAAATAGTAAAAACTTAGATAAAATGAAATGGACATTAATACATATGTATACTGTAAGTTATTCGTAACTATTCTAGACACACAAATATATGAAATGCATAAATCAATAATGTATCCATAAATAAAAATTTAATTTATGTATTTTGTTATCAGTCATCTGCTATAAGTCATTTCTGTTGGTGAAGATGTGACAACTTCAAAAGACTTTGTAACTTGCAGCTGGATGGAGAAAATGGGAGCAGAGAGATTTCACAGCAATGTCACAGCTCTTCTATGAGGCAACACACCACACAACATCAGTGAACATGTCATCTGTGGAAAAACTTGATTCTTACTGCCCTATAATAGCAGGTCGCCTCTGTAACTCATTGTAAAACTTAAACTGACCAAACTCTCGGCCAAGTCCATGACAAAAGCATGAAATCTGGCTAACACCCAAGCGTCAGACTCATTTGTCTGAGCAAACATACAGCTATTGTTAACCTGCATCATGCCGTTATCCCTAATCATACCAATTAGCTAGCTATCTGAGATAACAAAACAAAGGTAACTGATCCAAGTATTCAGGCATTGATCACCCAATTATGAGTCAGGTACAATGGAAATATAAAGGATTTGATCAATACAGGTTGATTATATATTGGATGCAAATGAAATTTAATTGTAGCAATTAAATTTAATCCATGCATCAAAAACAAAGCTATACAACTGATTAAATCCTAAAGATCTTAATGCTGTAATAACTTTTTTTCTATTATTTGTTTAAATTAGAGCTGCAAATCCATTAATCTATTAGTTGATCAAGAGAATTAATCAGCGACCATTTTGATAAGAAAGTAATAATATCTTATGCAAAAATGCCACATATTCTGTAGTTCCAGCTTCTCCAAAGTGAGGATTTTTGTTTTTTTTCTGTTTTACATTATTATAAATTGAATATCTCTGGGATTTGAACTGCTCGTCAGACAAAGCAAGACTTTTAAAGACCTCACATTGGGCTCTGGGAAATTTTCATGAGCATTTTTCACTGTTTTGTGACCTTTTATCAATTAAGCGGTTAATCAACAAAATAATTGGCAGATTAATCGATTATGAAAATAATTGTCAGCTGCAGCCCAATTTTAATTCTGTCTTGTTTCTTTCCATATTGTTTATTTGATATATAATATGTCCCTATTCTTTGAGCAATTTATCGATTTATGTATTTATCAGTTCAGATTTTATCCATCATTTGAAAAAATAAAAGCAGAGTATTTTAAGAGTTTCAGTTTATAAAATTTACGTCTGTCTCGGAAATATAATCTGTAGTCATAACACCTTCGATATTTATCAATTCTGATCCAGATGGGCATTGCAAAAATGCAAACTAGTGCAGACATATTACCTGGATGTGGCAAAAAGTTGAGATGCTGAGCTATTGTTGTCTGGGAAGTGATTGCAGCATGATTTGACCTGTGGCTCTTTGCTGAGAGTCAAGCACACTTAATTTTCCAGGGAAGAGAAGCCAGAGATACTGTCACAGACAATAAAACACTGAGTAAAAATATACTAGAGTTCCCATAAAATTATTTCATTATAGTCCAACTCTGCCACTCTGGCCTTGAGAACATGATGTACCACGTCAAAAGTCTACAGCGTATCCAATCAAAACACAGCCAGATGTTACAAAGCTCTGACTCAACTGGATGAGACTAAAAGAGTTATTTATTAGGATTTGAATTTACATGTACGAATACAGAGGAAAAAAAAAAAGATGAGAATCTCTGATCCAGTGAGTTGAAACAAATCTAGACCATGACTTATTAGTTCATTGTGTACAAAAACTCAACAGATGCTAGGACTGTGTAATGTCTACCAAGAGATAACTAAGCTATATATGATGCAACCAGACATCCAGAACTATTCCTGAAGGCCAAAGGTCAAAGGTTAAAGCAGTTTCACAGCTGAGATAGTGTGGTATTTAAACATGAACCTACAACTAATCAGAAAGACAGTGGAACACAGCAGCCGTTTCTATTCTACAACCCAGCTGCAATGTCAGCCATGATGTCATGATGCAGCAATTGGGAAACAAGATGTTGGCGGAGATACGAGACCAAACTAACAAATTGTAAAGACCCAGTAGACCGGATTATACATAACACATACAGACGCATGCACGCACACAAGCACGGACAGACACATTTAGGCACACTAAAGGACGTGGCGCATGGTATGTCCGGGGCACGCGGATTTAGGGCCGGCCTCTAGTTAAGTTGTTTTCCTGGAAGAGTTAGGGATGACATGGAGCTTTAAGGAATGTACCGAGCAGCGAGGCAGCAACCAGGACATTCTCAAGGGGAACTACGTGCATGGGATAAAGGATAAACTTACTTCAGCACCAGCTGCTCACTGAGGATTACTCCAAACGTTTGTCACAAACTTAAAGCAAATATTACAAACACCGATACTCATCAGCAATACCACTTAATATCTTGCTTGTTTTAATTACAGTACAATTATGGCTGATGTTCAGCTGTTCCTTCTAAGGTCCTGTTTGGCTGCTTCTCAGCTCTGACTTACTGTCTTCTTGTGGAACTGATTAAGGATCCAGCCCACTTACCTAAGGCTCTAATATTCCACACTCATGTGTTTTGAAATGTGTGATAAATGACGTCAACCTCTGAGTTTCCAGGGACCTCTCAACAGACTGGCCTAGCCCTGTCTTTATGAGCCTGTCATCGCTTGTTTAACTGTTCACTGTCACTTGCATGTCATGAGAGGAGAGTGAATCAATTTTACCACCAAAACAAAAAACACACAGTAACACAACAGATGACTTTTTAAGGAATCTGGCATTACACTGAAGACTGTTGCTACTGTACTTGTACACAGACAGCCTCTTTCTAAGATTACTTATCAACTTTCAGTTCCTTTTTTGTTAAAGTCAGCCAAGGCTTTGGTGTCAGTTGTTTCTCTGTGCAGACTGTTTTACTGAGAAGTAAGCAAACTGCATATTCAGGTCAATTTCAGTTTAGTCTAAAAACATATGCACACCATGGGAGTTTGTGTAGCGACAGCTTGTGGTCAGGGCATGGTACTGCCTCCATGCAAGCACAGCAGGATGGGTACATCACTGAGGATGGTTACTGTCTCGTGTTGTGGCCCTTCTGTTCAAACTTTAGTTTTAGGCAACATGCACGCCCATTTAACTGTAAACTTAACCACTTCTTTCAGTGGTCATTTTTCTTTTGTTCATAACGTGGTGACACTGATTGAAGGACCAAAGCTAATTGACTCTACTTAATTGCTCTAATTGATTCGTTACACACATTGTTTATTGACCATGCTAACAAGGAGTCCCAACATTTTAAGCTAACGAAAGTAGTATTTATGTAGGAAAGTGCCAAAATAAACAACGTGCAGTCAGAGCTAAAATGTGCAGCTTCATGGAAACAACAGGGTACAAACAACAGGGTACAATTACATGAAATGAAACGTGGACAGGATAGAAGTTGAAAATGTGAAAATACTTGAATATACCACTAATTTTGTACTTGGTTATTTGATTTTTTTTTTTTTACCTAATAACATTATTTCCAACTTCTTACGGTCTACCCGAAACCTCTCCTCAGTCCACTCCGGATCTGGCAGCGGATGGGGTCCGCTCAGATCCTCCTCTGATCCCGGGAGAGGAGAGTCGGTGCTGCGCTCGCTGTTGGAGCCCTGGTCCGACTGCTGCAAGTATCCGCTTAAAGCGTCGCACTGGGCAGCCATTGCGCTGCGCAGCAACTTCTCCAGTGGCCACTGCGTTTTATTCAAAGTTAAGCTGAGCTGGAGCAAAGCGTTGAACTTCTGTTAACTTTTTATTCCGTCACTTCGCGGTGTTGTGCGAGCTCATTGCAGCGCAGTTAAGACCTTCCTCTGCAGTTTCTTCAGGCCTCTTCCTTTTCCCCCATTAGACAGACTTCTAAAAATAGGCAGGAGTTCACTGGTCCGCCAGCTATAGGTTGTCTGCAGAGTTAACGGAGAGCCGCACAGCACACATACCAACCAACTTCTCGGGAAAGTTTCACGTGTCATCCTAGAAAAAAAAAAGCGGGACTCCTCCCAGAAACACTTTTTTGAGCATCTACCTCCCCCTGGGTTTTTGTCAACGTTAGTATTTACGAGAATTTCACTGGACCCGTGGAGTGCACAACTTTTATGTCTCATTTATGAGAAATTGTTCAGGGATTATAGCTAATTACAGCAAACAAAATCATAGTTATTATGAGCTGAAAATTATATTACAAGTCAATTCAATACCATTAGATAAAAATAAATTAAGCACAAAGGCAGGCTCGACGAGTATTTCTGTCATTTTGTCAGCCAGGCTGGCAGTTTCTAATAACACCCCATGCAACCATTTATTGGTTTAGAGAGGAAACACTACACATCCTGAGAGTGGGTAAAAGGAAGCAATACAGGAAAGAGAAACCAAAACAAATGCTGAAGTATGTCTACATTAAGTGAAACAAACTCAAAAATGGGCCACAATCCAAAGAACAAAGATGCTGAATAAAGTAATACAGAAATAGGAAGTATGATAAAGGTCACTGAACTCAGTAATGTATAAAACAGAAAGTTTGAAAGTCCCTGTAGAAATATTATTGTGGGGTTATTCTCATGCTGTGGCCAGGAAATTATGAATTAGTTTCCAGTGATATATGGCCCAGTTAAGTGCAGTTTTCCATTTTAAATTTACATTTTTATGGTTTTAGCTTTACTTGTTTCTGTTGGCAGTTCTCTACATACACCTTGTGATTTGTCCTCCACAACAGGAACCTGACAGGCCGGTGACTGGTGATGTTCTACCATCAACATCATAGTTATTCTTCTTATTTTAAAAATCACTTGCCAGCCATGTCAGACTTCAGATCGACAACCTTAATCTGACAGCGGGAGCTTTCATTACACAGCAAAGTAATCATAGTGCTGCAGTACCACAGCTTCCATCATCTGGAAGTACATGATGACAACTTGTTTTTAAAACATTGACTGTGTTTCTAAAAAGTGCAGCTTTAACATTTGAGATCTTCACCTAAACTTGCAAGTAACTATGTAAAAGTTAAGTCATAATTGTTTAATATGTTTCATGTCAATTATCAGGAATCCCCAACTATGTTTTTTTTCTGGCAGGTTATTAAAGAGTTGAAAAACTGAGGGCCAACATTTATGTACTACTAGGACAAGACAGGTCCTCGCTAAACCCAGTAGTCTGGTTAAGTCACAACAACATAGCACTGCAGAGATTAAATATGTGAGCTGCTCAATTAATGTGTGTACACTGGCTTCATCAGTGTACAGCAACTGTGCTGCAACCAGCAGAGGTGAAGATAATGGGTGGTCTAATTTCAAAAGGACAGGATAGCCCTTCTCCTTTTCATTTCATTGCTAAAGCAAGACGATATATTAGCCACTATTCACACGAATAAGCAATTAGCAAATGGGCCTGAATTAAATGTAACACAAACATGAATATTACGCTGTCCAGGAAACTGCCTTGTGTAAAAGGCTTTGGTGGTAAAAAGTAAAGGCTACCACCTAGTGGCCATATGAATAATAGACTAAGGGGCAGCCTGATTCGCTGGTTATGGAAATATACTGTATATTGAACCAAACATTTTATACCATAGCAACATAGTTCATAATTTCAGTTATACCCATGTGTATTTCCAAGAAACAATTTGCAATTCACTTGTTGATTAATGTTTTTAATGCAAAATAATGAAAAATGAATTCTGTATAGTCTTGTACAATCTATTAAAAGAAAAATACAATCAGGCCATCTCACCACAACTAATAATAATAATAATGCCAATTTATGGGAAAAATAAAATAAAAACAGTAAAAACAGTTAAGTCAAGTAAATTCCGAGTACAGAAAGTGCTTCAAGCGTATAAAACACCTCAACTAGAACCAGTGTGGATGAGCAGTTGAAACCTTATATTTTGAGGTGTTCAGGGATGCATCATTGTTGCTGAAATTTCAGTCCTTCACATTGCATACCTCTGAGTCCATTCTCTGGCTACTTTGTTGTACCTAAAGAGAAAAGAAAATCAGAATAGGTTTCTAAAGAATAGTTGACTGATTTAAGTTTTTCCACATGCCAAATTCTTTGGCTTTCGTACTCACCTTTGTCTGTCTGATTTGTAGATGTGTGCAATGTCTGGGACTAGCGGATCATCTGGATTTGGGTCACATAGCAAGGAGCAAATGGATAATAAAACTGGGGAGAGACCAAAAATCAGTGTGTATACAGGTTTAATTTAAATTAAAAACTACTTTTTCAACATCAAGGACAAGCTTTGATTTCATGCACCTTTACATTAAAATCCCATTAGTTTAGGTCCTTGAAAGAAGTGTATTTTTAGGCACTACTTTCATCACAGATATCTGAACATACGAACGTGCCAATCTTTGGAAAGCATGTTATGTTTTGCACCAACATCCTAATTTACGCTTAAGTATGTCAAATTACTTTTGAAAAATCTCTATTTCCTTGTGGCTTCAAAGTAAATCAGAGCAAATCAATGTAAACCAGATCCTACGCAGTACTGCTGTAATGTACTATTGTGTACTGTACAGGCAAAACGTAGATAATAGTTACCTTTTGATACTGTAAGTGCAGGTGACCACTGTGACCTCAAGATGTCAAGGCAAATGCTACCATTGCTGTTTATGTTTGGGTGATAGATTTTCGTTGTGAAGGCAACCTATAAAAATAACAAACAAAGCAGCAATAGGTAAAATAACCTGTTTTTCAAAGTGGATTCTGAAGGTGGTTGGGGTCTCTGTCAGAGGACACATTAATAAAGAAATACCATTGATCTTCTGAGTAGGGATGTATCTAATGATTCATTGTTGATTAACCATCTGCTCTAGCTTAATGCTTAATGTTTGTCTACCTTGTTGACCTTGTTTTAGCCATATTTATGTCTATTTCTGTGTATGTACATAGAGAGCGACGAAAAACCGGAGTCAAATTCCTTGTATCTGTACACATACCTGGCTAATAAAGCTGTGAAAAATGACAATAGTGAAAAATGCCTGTTGGTGTTGTACTTTTGACCTAACCAATCTCTAAAGATAAATAATCTTACCTTTGGTGGTTTAAAGGGATAGTCAGTGGGAAAATGGACAGAAAGGAAGAATACTCCTCCATGATATGGGCTGTCATTCTGAAATAAAAGAGTAAATGATTGTTAAATTATGCCTAGCATTGTATCCTATAGCATAAAATACTATTTACACGATAGCAACCATACATTAAGATTATTATTTGCCTCTCTTTTGTTTAAGACTGTTTTTGTTTAAATTGAGACATTATGGTATATCCCCTTTTCCTATTGTCTCAGTAATGAGCTTCAGTGAGTAACATTGGGATAGAGTGTGCCAGTCTGTGCTCTCCACACAGAATAGAAAGGGGTGTAAAGTCAACATAAAACACTATTGTCTAGAGATCCAGAAGCAGCTTGTTTTTTTTTTTCAAATCCAGGAAACTAATCCAGAAAAAACTCACCGGTCCCGTGATGGTAGCTTGCCAGTGAAACACTAAAAGGAAACAGAGATAAAGAAACAATCTCTGAGAACATTATTTAGTTAGTATCAAGGTTTTATACCCACACATCAGTTACATTGCAACACAATCCCTTAAACACAAAAATATTTCTAACAAGAATGACAGTGGCAGATTACAGGATTAAAAAGTAAGAAAATGAGGTTTACGGTCATCAGGTACTCTCACACTTACTGTCCTCCCCTACAGGTCCTGCTGAACAAGAAGCAGGAGGGTCCCTCTGTAAGTCATTTAACTCCTGTACAAATAAACAAACAATAATTTAATAATTTGACAGCTTCTGCCGCACTGTAGTGAATTGATTAAAAGACAGAATAGTTTCTTAAACTGTGTACTAACGTTACTGTACAACTACTTAACACTTCGGGAAATTAAAATGTATTGAAAAGTTGCCAGGAACACACCTTAAAATGCTTTCTCACTGCTCGTTTGCTAGGCCAACTTTAGCTGGCAGCGAAGTTAGCTCATTTAAGTTTAACTGCTTAGCTAAGCTAACTGGCTTCTGTGTAGTATCATCGCCACTGGCATGAATAGCGACTTCCTGGCAGTAAAAGCTGTCTTGTGAATTAATTATCTAGCGTTAAATCTTTTACAAAACGTAGGTACAATAATCAACCACGGTAGATTAGCAAACAGATGCTATTAAATGATTGAGTGGCTAACGTTATAGCGACGCTTCCGTATCGCTCCAACCTTTTCTGGACGTTACATTAAATCGGTTAAGAAAAGACGGATATTCTTACCTTCTGTATTCTTTTCAAAGCCATGGCAAATCTTTCAGATAGAGTAAGAGAAGCTACGGTGTTAACTTTGACGGCTGTCAGCTATAACTGCGCTCACTTTCTGCCGACTCGGTGTTATTTGTTTTGACAAACTGATTATTTCTTTTGTTTCCGCGTTTTTGTTCGACGACGAAGAATAGACCGGTGCATTATGGGAATCATAGTTTTCAGCGAAGCCACTTAAAGGGACCCTTCGCCGAAATATATGGGCACAGTTCATCCTGTGAAAACCACTTAGTAAACAATAGACTTAGTAAATATTGTAATCTTTAGAATAAAACTGTAAAAGAGCATGCCAAAAACGAAAAACAAGGACTAATAGCCTATGATGCTATATTGTAGGACATTACATCTGAACAGTTATTAAACTCTGATAGTGCACCTTTAGGGTTACTTCAAATATAGCTACAGGGGAATATCTTAGTCTTTCTTTTACAAATGTTAAGTGTAAATGCCTGTCACATAGTATAGGCCTACTATAAGAGTAATTTACTCACCCTTCAGTAACATTTTGAAATTGTTTTCTGCAAAGCTATCATATTTTTCACTATTAAAGTAAGACATTAGATAAGAATAATACATTAAAAAAAAGCTTGACATGTGTGGTCTATAGTCTATATGCCCGGCCTGCATTGGTTGGATATGGGCTTGTCTATGGCCATCTATTCATTGCATTTACAGCATTAGAGACAGTGGCTTTCTGTCGTATGAGATACCCTAATGTCACTGTTAGTGACATAACTGTTAGAATGATGTCTGACCTTTGAGGAACACATGGTATTTGAATTGGTCAGACCTGACTGTGATGTAAGCTTCACTAATTAGATGCTGATATCTTGGCACTCTGGTGATTAAAGCCATACAGTAAAATGTTGAATAACTTGACCTACCGTTGCTTTGAGGAAAAGGTTCTTACTGGTGAATAATGGCTGTAACTGTCCTTCTGTACACAGGGGAGCAGGGTATGGTATGGAGCAGGTATGGGGGGGTCAGGGTGAGGGAAAATGGATCGATGGCATCATCATTAGCACGAAATATTGGTATATAAAAACAAGGCAAGGCAAGTTTATTTGTATTATATTTTTCCAATGAAATTAACTCACAAATACACAAAACACCTGTAGTACAATAATAGTACAGAACAGTAATACATTTAATAAGGGAAATAAAAGTGCAGCAGAGAATATAATCAATCAAAGGTGCAGTAAAATACGCAAGTCTTTAATTTAGATTTGCAGGTGGCTAGAGTTGGGGTGCATTTAGGGTTCATTCTGTGTGCAGCATAGTAGCTAAATCCAACATGGTGTTTGATTTTGACTCGAGGCACCTCTAGCTGACTGCTTCCTAAAGATCTAAGGGGTTGACTGGGTTTATATTCTTCAAGCAAAGCGATGTATTTTGGCCCTAAGCCATTAAGTGATTTTTTTTACTAACAGCAGCACTTTAAAATCTGTTCTATAACTAAATGGAAGCCAGTGTAAAGATGTAAGAATGGTTCTTGCAGCAGCATCCTGAAAGGGTCTGCAGGGATCTAGTGATCTGTTGGGAAAACCAAACAAGGGGCCAGTGCTAAAGTCCACCCTGCTGAGATGAAGGCATGACTGAGTTTCTCTACATCTTCTTTGGACATGAAACTTCTAATTGTTGCTATTTGTAGATGATAAAAGGCTGATGCAATTATTGCCTTAATGTGGCTGCTGAAGCTCAAATCTGATGCCATTATAACACCAACATTTCTAACTCTGTCTTGTAGTCCAGTTGCATCCATGAAGTGAGTTTAGAGTAATTTGCAGGATTACAGGATTTGGCTTAAAGGGAGCATATTAGGGGTTGAATAATAGAGGCAGAAGAACTGAACTCATTGTCAACAACATAGCCCCTGCCTTATACAACCAGAACCAACGGAAGAATAGCAGACAGCTACACCTCGTTTTCTAGTCTATCTAGAAGTATTTTACGGTCAGTTGTATCAAAGGCTGCATTAGTTTCCTGAAGCACAGCCTTTATCAGTGTAGTCTTAAGCCAGTCAAGCCAGAATAAGCTCAATTTGCATTTATAACGTTGTTGTTGAGCTGAATAAAAATAACTTTCTCAATAATTTCCCAATAAACTTAAGCTTTGAGATTGGTGAATTTAGTATGTAAGCATCTAGGTTGCATGATTTTTAAGGAGACATTAAGTGTTTTTGGAAAGCTCCCTGATAGGAGTGACCCATTTGCAGCACATCCAGTTTTTTAAAAAGCTATAGCACACAAACAGATGCTAATCGTAACATTATTATTTAGTTATACATTATTGTAATTCTGATGTTGCAGCTCACAGGGAAACTGAGTGTTTAGGTCCACACTGCAGAGAGCTTCAGTCCTGAGAGAGCAAAGGGAAAGGGAAGACAGAAGATAAACATATACGGGCACATACAGTACATAGGGAAAAGGGGCACATCTGTCATCTTTCACGCCTGGACTGCTGCATACCTCAAAGCCACAGACTGCAGCAAATTAAGATAATTTCTATTTATTTTTGCAGCACTGGATGCATTGAATAACAGAAACTCAGCTAATTTATAACATTTTCTTACATTTTCATTCAAACACAGTTTCATGGAAATTGCTGTAAAATACAAATGCTAAATTGCAGTGAAATACCTTATTTTATGCAGAAGAAAAATAAATTTCAGCTCCTCTGCATACCCATGACTATTCATTTTAATGAAATAAATTCTAATCTTTGGGTTTCTTTGGGATTCAACTTCTGCTAAGGTAGTGTAAAAAACAAAACAAAAAAATACTATTATTGGACGATCTCTCAGTGATGCAGCTCTCTGGCCATTTAAAGCTAAAAATAAGGAAATGTTTTAACAAGATCTGTTTCAATTCCAGTTTTGCAAGCAATTTCTCCTTTTATTTTCATTTACATGCATTTAATTCTTAGGAGTTTTAATGAAGCCAGTTAATCATTAAAAATAGTTGATTAGACACAACTGTGCCTCGGTATTTATGTTAATTATTGTGTTCTGATTAGCTTAGTTAAAACTGAAACCCTGTTGCTTAAGTAAAAATAAAAAAAACTTGATGGCAAAACACAAAGCTTCAATGAACTAATGAGGCACACATCAACTACAAAGTCATTCAGAAAAAATGTCAGACTGTTGAGAGTGACCTCATACACTAATTTTAGTGCATGCAGTTTTCAAGCAGATGTTGATATATTAATAGATGCTCCGGTGTTACTACTGTCTACAAAGGTTACACTGGGAAAAAAAGTGCTTTGAATTTACTTGATTTTAATGTGTACATCGGCCCCACATGATCAGAATGTTGCAAACTGACATAATTTTCCTCTTTTTCTCAATTAATTATTGCTTGTCAAGCCACAATATTTTATTCACATTAGACTGTCTAAAAGAATCATGTTGATTCAACATATAATATGTTCGTTACCGTAATACCAATTTATTTTGTTATGTTAAAGTAATTTCATCATGTCCAGGATACCTGATTTTTAACTGTAACTCCAACTTGATTTCTAAATGCTAAAATTATTCAAAGGTATTATGTAACTTTAAAGCAATTTCATTATGTCCATTATTATGACTACACATCATTTAATGATGTCACTCGACTGTTAAATGTCTCTATTTGTAAGAGCCTTTAATAAAAATACTGCAGTTTTATCAAAGACGAGCACGACAATATCAGGAGAGAAAAATTAACATCCACAAAAGTAGAAGCTTAGAGGAACATTACATGTCTAAAAGGAACAACAACAACAACAAAGACTTAAAACTTAAAAGGCAGGAGGGAGGTATCATACAACAAACAGTCCAAGTCCACGTGAGATGAACTAAAGTACATGTCCAAAGCTTTTAAAATGAATAACACATCGAGTCCACGGTCAGTGCAACGCAGGGAGCAATAATGACCATGATCCAAGATGGTGAACATGGAAAACTGCTTCCTGTCCATCTCGCCATTGCACATTGATAACAGCACACTGATCTGTCTGTGTCAGTCTGTGATACTGATCCTGGAGAGTGAATTACTTTCCAGCTCCATGAGAACCTACAGTGCTTTAAAGGTGGACTTGAGTTCAGGAGGGTAGTTTAGGCTCAAAACAAAATTGCATTTGCAGCTGCAAATGCAGTTCTCTGCAATCTTGCAACACCATCTTGAGGACAGTCCAGATGTCTGCTGGTTCATACACTGGTATCTTGGTCTTTAATAACCAGTATTCCCACTGTGGTCTCCTCAGTGGATCCCTGGATAAGAGTTTCATGATCTGCGACATGTAGAATGCACATTCACAAAATCAAACAAGATGAGATCAAATAAAATACACATATGCACTATAAATATACAAAATGTCTGCATTCAACAATAAAGTCAGATTAAGTCAAAAGTCGTTGCAAAACGAGGGGACAGGTCTGAAGGGAGCCACTTTAAGTAAAATCTTCCCTAAACATCACATGAAACACACTCATATGTCAGGCTGAAAGAGTTGTTAGTGTGTGCAATTCCTCCTGTCCATAGAGTCTGTGAAGTGATGCCCTCATAACAAGACTACACTGTAAGACATGGAGGACAAAATCCATTGACTTCGTTCTGAAGTTAAGATGAAGCTAATATGAAGCTTCAGCAGTCTGAGTTAGAAAATCATTTGAATATCTTCCAATGTTACAGTTTTTTAGTACCAAATCTCTTTTTGTGTCCTTGCTGAACCGTGGTGAACCGATACATCCTGGTGGTCACATGCAGGCCTGTTGTTGGGACAAAACACCGACAACAAACCTACAGATGACTGTCAGGATGAAGATAGCCACTATTTTGTCTAACTCAGACTACTATATACACACACACACATATATGTTATATTGAGCTGAACTGAAAGAGGACTTTTTGTCTCCCATCTCTTACATTGCAGTCATGTTAGGAAGAGATTTCTTCACAGCCAGTATGGACAACTCTGTCAACCTAAATATGGCATTTAAATGTTGTGCTAAAATGGACAACTATCTTTTAAGGCATTTAATCCCTGATGATTCATACCTACTTACCTTGTAAATAAAGATTTGGCTTTTCACGTCATATAAAAGGTCAAAATGGTTTGAAAATAAAAGCTTCTCTTGTACACACTTAGAGACTGGTTGACTGGTTTGTTATATGTGGTTTCCATGACTGCTGATGTTTTTGGAGCTTAGCAAGATATGAAATATAAATACTGAATATATTTGACTCACCACATAGTACTGGTAGTACTGAGTCTCGTGCCTCTCGTGGTAAATCAATATCGTCATCCTGGTCCATAGTAGCAGAAGAGTTTGTGTGGTTAAAATCCTTATTTCTCATTCATATTTCAGCAAGCAATATGTACAGATACAAAAGTGAGTTGTTTTTTTCAGAATGCATTCTTACTTGAGTCATGGGCGCTATAATGCTCTCTAGTGTTTTACCTCTCTGTCCTCTCTTTACGAATATCTTCAGCAGCTGTCAGGTTGTACATCTGGACTGCAGGGGATGGTGGTAATACTCAAATTGTGCATTTATCTGAAAACAAGAATAATAACAGACTTAAGAATACCGCACAGCAACAATTTAGAAAACCATGTAAAATTAAAAATGTTAAGCTACACCAGTTAAGCTACTGTGACAGTTAGTGAGCTAAAGTAAAATTGATAGGTATTGATTGGTACAGCAGCCTAAGAATTTCACAACAGATTATTATGTTATAGTTATAGTTATGATTGTGCTTGTTTTAAATATCATTAACCTCTTTGAATTATTTGTTTTGCTGCTGCAGTATCCTATTTTAACTTCTATCCATTTAACTCTGTCCTATTTCAATTATCTACACAATCACAAAATAAATGTTAATTTAAACATAATTTTATTTTTCCAACGTACTGAAGCGTTTGCTAAAGCTTAAGATAAATCAGGGTATTTCCCACCTACTGTATGTTAATCTGAGACAGCCCATCCAAGTGTTAATTCAACCATTTAAACAGGCATGTTAAAAAAGTAGTACAATTATTAAAGCCATTTGAATACTGCTCACCACTACCACAGAGCCTTTGAAAGACTCAGTGTAAAGCATAAATTAATCAATGGCCATGTATGAATGAACACCAAGTATCTATACAATAAAAAAATGAAATGTTATTTTTGAATCAATTTTGGTTTACCAACTGCTTTGAGAAATCTCGAAATTTCCCACCAAGGGAGAGCCCATCTAAATGATTCTTCAACCACCTTAAAATGCAGTTAAAAATCAAAACAAATAATTGAATATACTCACAACTACCATAAAGACTTTGGAGCATCACTCAAAGCATAGCAGAAGTCATTCAATGCCCTTGGCTGGAGGAACACCAGACATCTATAAAACAAAATCTAATGTTAACATTGGAAAACATATAATTTGAACTGCTTCTCTCCTCTGCTGTCACCTGAAATGAAACATTCACTCATTTGTCCTCACACATCTCAAATTGATTGTGACTGACTGAGTTGTTTTCCATGTTGTCCAAAACATAACTTCTTCAATTTATCTCAACAAGACTGAGACTAGTGGTATTTACATCCCTCCAGATGAAAAGAATTGAAATGTTTGAAAAGGAAATAGAAAGTACTTGTGTAGTATAAACTAACTGTATATTTGTAAAGTGAACAATCCCCCATATCCCCTTTTTCAGTTTTGGGACTTTACTGACAGTCCTGGAGCACCAGGATTGAGTCCATTGATACACCATTAGAATACTTTAGACTCAAAAAGTTCTTCAAAGTACTATCACATTATATGTCACATGAATTCTGTATTAAGGACAGTAGTGGAGGAAATATTCAGATCCTATTTGTATCAGTATTTGTATTTCTTTACAAAACTAGCAATACCACAATGTAAAAAGTACTAAAGGATAGGCCTAAACATAAAAGTATGTAGCTAGTTACTTTCCACTATTGAGTAAGGAAACATTCAATAGAACCAGATTCTGACTGAAGATCTCATTACGTTCAGCTGCGACCACAGCACTGTCTAGTACAGCCTACATATTTAAGACAGTTTCTCCTCCTGGTTCAGAAAAAAATGGAAAATAAAATCTGTGCTATATTTTGTCCCGTGTTGACCTTTCAAAAAGATTGCGATTGTTTAAATATTAAAATAGAGTACTGCAAGCCTATTTTATCTCGACCTAGTTTTCAGAACCAGCATATCACCGCAGTGCATATAGCAGGAAAAAATAGCTGTACGTCTCCAAAACGGGTTGTAATTTATTCTTTACACGCGATTGGTCATGGATCGATGCGCGTTCACGGCGCTCCGTGGTGGCGCGCCCGTGCTTCTGAGCATCGTTTGGAGAAGAGGAGAGGAGAGATAGAGACAGAGAGCTGTACCACACCAAGTGTCCACCGAATGTCTGCCTCTTCACGTTGCCAATGAATAATCCTCGCATTCCTATGTCTTCCAGTTGACATACTGAACGCGAAGGACCAGGCTTCCACCTCTGATTCAGGAGTCCTGTAGCGGGCAGCGCGTTTTTTCAGGTAAGCCCCCCCCCTTCTCCTCCGGTGACCGATGTCGCTGTGTTGTCTGTGTATTTTACGCGCTATTCGTGATTAAGAAGAGAGACAGTAACGGGCGCGGGCGTTTTTGCGGTAGCTGTCCAAGGTGCTGAAACGGGCAGCGGCTTGCGGTAAGAAAAACACAGTATAGTCGAGCTAACGTCCTCATGTTAAGAGCAGGTTACATGACTTCGCTGTTTGCATGCTATAGGTTGTTTAGTGTTGCAGACTAAACCTCCCAAAGATGTCGTGTGGGTGTCGTAAGGGGGAGAAAGAATGATGAAGCTGTAACGTGCATGCGATATCCGTTACATTTGCACAGTCTTGACTATGGCTGATACCCGAATGGATGTATCTAAGCTGCATTGTAGAGTACCTCCTCCAGGGACGGTGTGTTGTTTTATTGCATTTACCGTTGTCAGGGTCCGGGTCTTCATCTCACCTTATCTTGCCATTGCAATCTTACGATGCATCCATAGTAGGTGCCTTGTAGGACATCCTATAACTGTTAACAAACAGTTAAAGGTTATCGCTGTTTCAGACATTGATTTTTCTGCACAAAGAATCCATCTGAGAATAGAGTGGTAGTAGTCTTACATGGTGCCAATCCTCGTTTTGAACTTTTGCCCCATTCACTGGGATTTCACATTGTATCAGTAACAATACATACCTTGTGCAAAATCAGCAGCCTTTCTTAAAAAAAAATGTCCTTGTCAAGACCTTGTGAACATGTGTAGCTGAATAGGAGCTCTGCACATCTGTTCCATGTGGAAATGGCAAATATGTTAAAACGTGGTCCAGGCCACAAGTTATGTAAATTGTTCTCCTGTGGGTAGGTAAGGTAAGGCCAAGTGATGTTCAGGTTCCATTGTTCTTCTGATGGACCAAAACATCCATTCTGTCCACAACAGGAGCACCTGACATTTCCTGTGGCAGATTTACTTACTGGATCATGGCACAGACCAACAGCGGTGGGCAGGGGACCAACGGGGTAGCGGATGAGTCCCCCAACATGATAGTGTACAGAAAGGTAAGACAGCTGCTATTTTTAGTCTGCGTGTGTGTGTGTGTGTGTGTGTGTGTGTGTGTGTGTGTTTGTGAGCGTGTGTAACTCTCTGTCATCAATTTACTTGATGATGAGCTGTGGAATGGAAATTGTTAATACTAATGGCAAGACAGTGTTCTTGTGCCATGGTTGATTTAGGGGTTGTAATGCTACATCAGCTTGATGAGAGCGTGGAGAGAACATACATTTTTTCTCTCACAACATGCATGACATACAAGTAGGTTCAGAGCATGCTTACACACACGTACAAACGCACACACACACACACACACACACACACAGTGAGACACCCTGACAGGCATGCACACATTTCCCAGCTAAACCATCAGCTTTTATTGTTAACATGTTGGAGATGGATTTTTAACTGACTGACATTAATGGAACCGAAAGGAAGCCAAAGGCTTTTTAATCATTGTTCATTACACTGCTAGTGGTGTATTTCTTCACTGTTAAATCTGTTACTACATTAGAGAATTAGAGAAAGGGAGGGGAGTCAAATGGCCCACTGCTGAGACACCTTAATCCAGTACTGCTCCAAACATCAAACAGATTAATGAAATAATGATCTGCAGGGAAGATAGCATTTGTTTACTTTGAGGCTTGAGGTCCAATTAGAGTTTCTTTTAGAAACTTTTAACACCTGTAGTGTGAAATATAGATATACACTGCTCCTCATGTGCATTGATATTGTTGTAATATTTTCTTCTCCCTGGACAAAAACATCAAAATTTAAGATAAACCTGTTTTAAAAATAGCTTTTGCTACCATCAGGAGAGGCTTCTGTTCCCTGGAGGTGCTGTTATTATCTAATAGCTATAGGAAATATTTCTGATCTGCTTTAGTATAAACCACCACCTGTATGCGTTGCATTTCTTGCTCATAAAATCCAATGCCTAATTGACTTATCCCAGGTATTATTATTCGATACTTCATTGTGGCTAGATTCTAGTTTATGGTGTCCTGCAAATGTATCTATATCTACAGTATCACACATGGTGAGCCTGATGGGCAATGTAATGTTTTACTTCACTCTCAGATGTACCAATGAAGTGATCATTTTCACATCTTACTTGTGGATGACTCAAGCATTGAGTGAATTTCTTCCTTTCATTGTCTTCACCCTTCAGCGACTGCTCCCATTCCATCTGCGACAGCTTCTGCACACCAGGACGAGGATACGCTTAGCATGATATCATAGATTGACGGTCTTTTATAGCACTCACAGCGTGTTAGGCAATATTACTGCCAGTGTGGGACAAGATTTGCTGGAAGTGCCGCTATGCTTGTAGCAGAAACAAGTGCTTTCTATTTTCTAAGTCACAATTTTCAGGATCTTCCCAAAGCAAGACGACAGGCTCATAAACTAGATTGTTCATAAAGTAGGCCAAATACTGAGGATAATGGAGATAGATGAATGCGACTGGTTTTGTCATTCCTTGTAAGTTTTATTTGTGGAGATAATGGAGGAAGTCACGTCTTTTATTAAGTTTAATTTTAACTGAAAACTAGATGCATCCTGTATAAGAGCATCAAATATTAACTTGAGGTCTATCCAGCTATTCAATTACATGTGATGTCTCTTCCTTTCTTCTGCTATTGATATGAAAGTCCTGCTTTTTTGACCACACCATAAAGGATCGGTAGAACCAAGTATGCAAATAAGCAAAACATCCTTAGCCTGTGTGTTTATTTTGCAGCTTTTACCTTCAGCAAACAGACTTAAATGTTATTTTTTTATTTCTTCAAAATTAGGAGGCAAGAAAGATTTTTGACTTAAGGAGCGGTTTGTTCTCAAATGTTTGGTCAGATTAATATCTTAGTCACAAAGCTTTCATACATCATCCAATTCCTCACTTCTCACCACTTGACCACACATGGCCGCAGCTTGGCTCTGTACACTGACTGACCTAGATATACTGCAGAATGAAAGAGCATGGTGAAGGCAGAGAGGATGCAATCGTGTTTCTGGAGTGGGTTTAACTTAACCTGCTATTGGACAAGCACTGTCTGTAGACATGTGGATACCGCCAGGATGAGCAGGTGCCCCAAATGCTTTTCAGATGGAGATGACTTGGCAGAGGTGTTGCAACCCACGTTGACTGGGCCACACGAAGATGAGCTGAATTCTCAAGTGAAAAACATGTTTTAATGTTATATTTTGCTGCTCAGACCTCTTGTTGATATTAAGTAACTGGCCACATCCACTCAATAGTTGACAATAGTGTATAGTAGTGGAAGGATTATGTAATATGAGCAGAGGGAGTTGGTTGAGGACAGCAAGTGGTTTGATAGTTCTTCCACTGGGAACATAACTATATCCTTTCACTCTCTCAGTCTTTCTTTCTCGCTGGCTCATCCACCCCTCCACTCCTGTCATTAACGTCTAATGAAAATGGATGGGTGAGCTGAGGTGTTGACCCACTTGCTGTGGAGATGTGTGCAGAGATGTCTGTTTTCCTCAAGGAGGCATGCACACAAGTGCAGTGTCTGAATGCATGCATTTAAAATGTTAACAAGTACACACACAGCATTTAAATAGTTACATGTGCAGAAACACATGTACAAACACAGACAGCTGGCTTCGTGTTGAACTGATTTATTGACAACAATCGCTAGTGACCCTGAAAATTTCATCACTCACTATATGAATGAAGATACTAACAAGTAATATGTTTATCAAAAAATGCCAATTAATGTTCAATGGCATGATTCAGCTGACATGCCCAGAATGTCTGTGGGTCTAGATCATTACTTACCATATAAAAGCCTTTGTGATGTCTTGCTGCTCACACATGAATCATGTCAGGATTATATCATCAAGTGAACTATGTACGTGTTTTTTTTTCATGCCTGCTCACATGTGTGCACCATGAATAATGTGATGCATGTGTGAGCATGTGTGTATGCTGTATGTAGGGCGAATGTTGCTAAGAGAGAGTCCTGAATTTTTAATGCAAGCCTAAAACAGCTCTGACGAAGTTCATAGCCACCAAGCATGAGGAGGGAACATCTTCTCTCACCAGCCAGCGCTTTTATGTGTGTGTGTGTCTCTGTATGTGTGTGTCTGTGGATGAGCATGTGTGTGCTGTTTGTAATTAAGTGGGTGGTAAGAAAGAGGAAAGACAACACACAGTAATATATATTAAAATGATTAGATTTAACATACAGTATACAGTAGATAGACATAGTAAAATATTGATGTTTCCTCTACATTCACTTCATCCTCAGAAAGTGAACATCCACAGTACTCAGCAGTGTCTTACAACTTTATTCAGTCAATAAAAAAAATCTTAAAATGAGCACAAAGGCTGCAGACACAGTTAACAGTCTCCCAACTGAAATTTTGTCATGTACCAGACACCCACCTTTATAACTTCACCTATTCTCATATCTTTGACACATTTCCCCTCAGAAATGGCACAGCATTTTGGCTTTTCTCCACTGCAAGTTTTTTGGCTTTTCTCCATTGCAAGTTTTCTGTTGCACAAGAGAAAATGTGATATTTTCTTGATTGAAAATGTTCTGTTGCCTCTCCCACCACATAAAATTGACAGAGCTTTTCAAACAGTGCAATGAAAATGTTCATCTCCACCAGTTATTTGGCTTGAAATATATTAATTTAACCATTCACAAGTTACAAAATGCCACTTGCAGCTTTGCTTTTCAGAGGAGTTTTGCAAAGAGAACAGTTAATGTCACTTGATTCTACAAGATGTTTCAAAGAAGCTGATTTGCCTTACAACAATGGCAAATTTGCCAGTAGTTTCTAGACAAATATGATTTTCAAGACTCCATGCAAGATAAGATAAATTGTTAAGATATAATTTATTGCAGTGTACTGTAACTACTGGAGTCTGATCTTCCACTGTGGTGTAGTATCTGACAGCTAAGGCACCAGCCCACTCTTATTTACATCTGAGCTGCCGACGGGCATCCAGTAATTGTTCTTCCAGCAGCCAGTTTGGCTTCTCTCTGTGGAGAGCCATTAATCCTGTACTGTATGTTTATTGTTTTTCTGTTACGTTTTTTTTTCTCATTGAGCATATGCAATATTGTATCATACTGTTAATGTCATCTTCAGTCGATATGGGAGAGTGCTGTTTTACATTTTGTTGCTTACATAAATATCAATACTGTACCTCAGTCCCTGGTGAAACTTGATCTTTTCTGCAGATGACAGTGATGCAAAAAGAGTGTAGGGCCTAAGAGTCTGTATGTAAACAAACTAACTGTAGGTATTATGACCAAACAATGTCAGATAATGGAATATACAACCTCACATAAAGTATAATCACTTTGATGTTGTGTTCAGGTACCTATTTGACCGGAAAGTAGATATAAAACTGTGATATAAAACTACCAGTATACCTCTATAAACAGTACAATACTACATTACATGTCATGTTTATAACTTTGCCTACAATTTAGTTTGCTATGTGGCAACATTTTCCATTGTTTGTGCAGCAACTATACCAAAGAATCCCAAAATAGCTTTTGCATATAACACATAACAAGAATTCCCCTCTGAGAATAATAATGGTCAATGGTCAAGTCAAAAAGATTATTAACATTTCTGTACCAGCTTTCCTTCTTATAACGTTTGCATTCTTTCTGTGTTTACAGCTTCAGGGAACTCTGTCCTTCACACTTTTGAAAAGGGTGTTGATGCTGTACTGTGAGATTTGAACCATTTCCCCTTAGTGGGACTCAGTAATGAAGTAATGAACAAACAGAAATAACAAACAGGGCAATGGTATTAGTGCATGCCATTGATTTGTCAGTTGATTAAGTGGTTGTGTACAAGATATCATTTTACAGGAACAAGACTGTCCTTCTCCTCTGCATCACCGCAACACAGCAGTAATACAGTATTGTTAGACGATACAGAACTGCAGCCATTATTAATACACTAGGTCTTGGTTTAGACTACTGTATATTGAGCAGAGATCTTCTCATTGGAAAGCATTTTTCAATCTAGGCCTAATCTGCATCTGTTAAACCTACCCTATAGCAGCCTGCCTGTTATCAATACAATTTCTCAACCATCCTACATTGTTCATGAGTCATAAAGCGGAGGGAACTGAATACATTTTCAGCTTTTTCTCAGTTAAGAGCCAGATTGAAGGGTTCTTGTACTGCCTGTCTCCCTCAATCTGCAATTAGAAGATCAGGAAGACTGGGAGAAAGAGGGAGAGAGGGGGGTGAGGTGGGATGATCTATAATTGCCAGATCAGAGAGCAATCTTTGTGTGTGAAGTAGGGCTCTTTGTATGTCAGCTTGCCAGCCAGGCGATTTCTCTTCCTGTGTATGAAAACATGCATGTTCTTTTTTGCACGCACTGTTGAGGGAAAGTGTGGGTGTTTGGCAGACACTGTTGGATGGAAAATTGGCATTTATGGCTTTGTGCATTTCAAACTAATCCATTTTGCCTGTATTTGCTGACATCAATACCTAAACGCCAATTAGAGGGGCTGGCATTAGTGACACATGCTACAGTTGATGGTACTGTATTTCTGGTATCTCATCTGGGGTCTAAGATAAACCACCCGGCCTTGCTGCGTGTTTTCACAGTGCAATATATAACTGATACATTCCACAAATACTATAAATGACTGGAGGCTTTCTTGATAAAACCAATCTGAGTATGTGTACTGTACAGTACAGTTTATGTGAGTAGTTCATTCTCCTCAGCACTACTTTTGGCCTTCAAAGACACAATATGAAATGACAAAATAAACAAAAAGAAAGGCTATATACACAGTTGGTGGCATTATCAGAGGCAAGTTATAACTGTTACTCTATCACTTACACATTTGAATACACATTTGTATTCTTTCTTTGACAGCTTGGTCAACATTAGTGGCTATTGATCATTTAAATTCTGTTTTGGGTGGCGCTATAAACTATCTCAGGCTGGAAGCCAGAGTCATTAAAGTGACACTCTGCAACCGTTTGGAGAGAATTATTTTCATACAGTATGCAGTTTTGGGGGATAATGTAATGCTACCTTGATTATGATTTATCAGACAAAACATTAAAACCTGTAAGTGGAAAAACTCCCAACTCCAACTTCCAACTTTAGCGCCCCCCGTGGTAGTATCAAAAATGACACTGTGGAACAAAGCAGATTGAACATATCTGCAAAACAACCACTGTCAACCACAGTTTAGGTTTTTTAATTTTTCCTGTAAGAAATATATTTATTCACTTTCTTGCCGAGAGTTAGATAAGAGGATCAGTACCACTCTCATATCTAGCTGTTCTGCCTACCAGCACAACTAAAGCTCGCTAATTAACACGTTATATGTGTAGATTAAATAAATGAGATATAATGTAATAATTGGTGAGCTTAAGAGATGCTGATTTTGTTTCCCCCTATTTCCAGTATTTATACTAAAGCTAGGGTAACCTACTGCTGGCTCCAGCTTCATATTGAATGGAGAAACGTAAGAGTGGAATCAGTCTTCTCATCTAACTCTCGGCAAGAACGCAAATAAGCATGTTTCTAAAAAGGTAGGACTATTCCTTTAAAGTATGGTTAATTTTAGGCTGAGGTTACTGAATGATCGTGGTCATGGTTAAACATGACAAAATTCAACATTTACTTCTAGTATAAGACAGGATCCAAACCTGGATTACACTTTATTTGGCCATTGAACTCAAAATGGCACACTACTTCCTGCATTGGCACTAAATGCTGCCAGTGAGCATAAATCCTGAGCATATTAGTTGCAAATGAACAGAATTGTGGGAGACAAAATTGCATGGCAAAAACTAGTTTGGTACATCAAATCAAAAATCTGGACATGGTTCACCTCATACCGCAGGGCTTGTCAGTGAGGTAATAGAGAAAAGATTTAATTGTGGACTTCACTAGGTGATGGTTTGGGCTGCTCCGTGAAGACAGTGAAAAGATATTTAGGTCTGTCTTGCTCTAAGCTCTCTCCACTGTACATGTCTGCCACAGCTGGAGTCTTTAGCCCTGTCTGTTAGGGTTATGTAAGGGTCTAAAGAAGCCTGGGCATCAAGATAGAGGCTGACTCAGGCCTCGCCTCTGTCTGGTCATTTAATTCCAGCTCAACATTTAGCGAAAGATTACAGGAGAACCCCAGCCAGAGTTGTGAATGTATCCTCTGCCGTCTCTAGTGTGATGGTCTTAATGAGGACAGAGATGCTCAGTTAGGACTAAAGAGAAAAAGAGAAAACGAGAGACAGGATGACAGTTTTATCAGAATTGTTTTTGCTGTATTGCTCTGTATCCACCACACACTGGGTATGTGTCTGTGCATCCGTCCAAAACATCTATGTGTCCTGTTTATATCTCCGTCCCGCCTCTCCTGACCCTCCATCTCTACATACACCATCTGCATCTCAACTGTGTCTACTTCTAATGCACTCTCCTTTTGTTTCTGGTGACGGCTCGGCCCTTCCCACACTCCGTCTACGGTGTATAAATTCCTGCTTGCCTGCTTGTCTCTATGTCTTGATGTGTTAGACGTTGTGTATCTGTTTATTGCAGAAAGTTGGTATCCTGTTTGCTTTTCATTTTGCAGTTGCATCCCTTCCAAATATCTTCACATCCAGTTACATTTAGGCTATAGTAAGTGATTCCTTGTCATATACTTAAGACAGGTTTACAGCAGATAACAACTGTGAGGTATTTTAGATATGCATACAGTGTATAAATGGTGATCTTAACATGTATTGGTGCATTTTTTAGAATGTAGAAACATTTTTGGTTGTGAAGAATCAGTTTTAATAAATAAACACCAGATCCATTATGTGAAACATGAACTGTAACACTATCACCTAATTTCTCCTAATTGCAAAATTAACTGTTTTGAAAATGTCATAGCTTCTCAAATCTTTGATTACATCCACTAAAGCATTCTGCCAAAGAAAAAATAAATATTGGAGGAATGCCGTTCTCCAAAACAAGCACTGTATATTTCATAGCAGCCTCTAATCATATTTACACGTCAAGAGCCTTCAAAAGTAAACAGAAAAAAGAAATCTTGTTATCTTCTCCGCAGAGTATTTCATGCATTACCTCCCTTCTCTGCAGTGTATTTTGGCACCTTGAAGCAAGAATGTAGTCTTTCTGCAAAACATCCTTTTACTTTTCTCTGTCTGTCTCTCCCTCTCCTTTTCCCTCTCTCTCTGTCTCTCTCTCACTGTCTAGACTTGTGAAAACATTTCTCAGTCCCAAGACTTTTTCATTCCAGTTGCCCTCACTGTCTGTCTCTCGCTATGGTCTTCCCACTTTGCCCTCTCCATTTCTATCTCTTTTATTTCCCTCTCCCCTCCCACTCTCATGCCCTCCTTTGTTCAGTTTCAGGTCTTTGATATTTCTCATATGCTCGCAATATTACATTAACTTTCTCTCTTTGTTTCTCTCGCACTCACCCTGATACACATGTGCACTCTCACTCTCTTTCTACACGCCCCCAGTGTGTGGTTCCTTACCAGTGAAGCATCCATCCACCCCTGTCTCTCTGTCCCCTCCTCTCACATCCCTCACCCCTCTTTGAAGTCATCAGAGCCCTAGTCAGAGTCCATGCCACTCCAGTCAGCTTTTATCCTCACACAGAGGATATGTAGAGAGGAATGTATTTGGACCCTGCTAGAGCACAGTCATCTCTCCTCCTGTGTGAAATGATTCACTCGTGACTCATATCTTTATTGGGAACTCTCTCTAAACAAACAACCATTGGATGTGGCATTTTCCATCCAAATTGACTGGAACTGTAACTGAGAGTGCTGGCCTGATTGTCCCCCTGCAGCTCGGTGCCTCTCTCAACAATGAGGAGTCATTCTCCCAGAAGCAATCATGTCTCAGTGATTAGCCTGCCATGAGTGCCATCGTGCAAATCCAATACCAACGAAATAATAAAAGTCAAACAGCAGTTGTTCCAAAGGGTACATTTTCATATGTTTGAGACATACATTTTCATTTGCCAAACAGACAGAGACACACCTTTGTTTAAAATTGTGCACTTCTCAGCTCATCATTGTGGCAGACAGACACACACACGCACACACACACACACACACACACACACACGCACACACACACACACACACACACACACACACACACACACACACACACACACACGCACACTCAGCTTGCAGGTTGCAGTGTGCTGAGCAGCTTCCACCTGCAGCCTACTGAGGCTCACAGCTTCACACCATTAGTTCAGCTAAGCAAGCACAGCCATCCGCAGTACAGCCGAGTCTATAAACCTCGGGTGCCATCTTGACTCAACCTGCTGCTGCTTCTTCCTCGTCTTGTGCCTTTCACTGCTAAAATGTTGCAAAATAATGATGTTTCAAAATGTGTTCAGCTGTGGTGTGAGTTTCTTAAGTAGCTTGGTTATATATGTGTGTGTCCTTATATCAAACACTAATGCTTCAGCAAACTACCCTAATAATGTAGTTCAAGATATGGAAACTTTAAATTGTTATATTATATTATTATTATTATTATTATACCCATAGATTCTACTATTATATAGTTAGGTTGAGAGTTTTATGTTATATTTAAATACAGGGAGGTAAAGAATAATATTTATTTTGAAATGTGTGATTTAATTAGCTTAGTTTGCAGGTTAGGAAGCAAATGCTAAACAGCCTATATTATTTCCATATATTTTAATATTTCGAGGTGCACTTGAAAGAACTATGTCAGCTGTAAAATATGGAGGTAAATTAGGGTCTGGGTGCAGGGAAATTGGCCTCATCATTAAATTAATTCAAGGTCTGTCTTTCTTGTCCAGGCAGCTATGTAAACAAGATGATTAATCACAGATATTCTGATATAGTTGGTAATGGAAATATTAATATACAATTTTCTTGAAAATACATGTTGTTATGAAAAGAGCTGTTTTTAGCCACGCTAGCTGTGTGGCTCTATGGATTACAAAAGTCTGTCGGTTAGATTACCATAAACTTCTGTACAGACAAACATTCATGTTCCCCAGAGGATGACTTGTTATCCCTTTGGTGATTCCCCTGACTTTTCCTCTAGCATCATCATCAGGTCAAATTTTTAAATTTTTTTTTAATTTCCTCAATACTTTGGTTTATGATCAAATACCTGCAAAACCAATGCAAAAGTCTTATCAGCCTCAGCTGTACTTTGTGTTTAATGTTAATTAGCAAATGATATGATGCTAATTCACTAAATTAAGATGGTAAACATTATACCAGCTAGCGTGCTGATGGTAGCATTTAGCTTAAAGAACCACTATGCCTAGCAGCCTCACAGAGCTGCTAGCATGGCTGTAGACTAGTGTCCGAAATCACCCCCTTGTTCACTCATTCACAACTCCCTATATAATGGACATTCAATACTTTACTCAATAGTGAGCAGCAAATTCAGATTTTACACTTACTATACTAATCATCATCATTTTACGTCATTACTGACAGCGAGATGCTAGGCTACATGCCTTAAGTGTTCCATTGTGGTATTTTTTTAAGGGCACTATAGTGGATAAAACACTAAGAATTTAGACACTCGCATAAAATGGCGGACATTAAATGTAGTGCACGACTATATATAGTAAATAGGGAGTGATTCTGAACACAGCCATAGTCTTGTTTATAGTTTACTTTTAAAATAATGCTATACATGCTCTTTTCAGCCATAATATGTCCAATATCTAAAACAAAACCACTGTCCCTCTACTTTAGTTAGAATTCCTTATCTTGGTAAGCATTATTTTATTCATCTTGGTTCTCAGGCACTGACTCCTAGTTATGTGTCTCATCAGCTAATTGAGAGATGACATTCCTGTGGACAATACTGTGGTTGTGCTTTCGCCTGCCATCCGTTTTGTTTCTGCTGTGGTGGCTGGTGGCTGTTCTGTTGGCATCCCCATGACAACCACACCAGCAGTCTGTCAAATGCTATTATCTCAAACACTTCAACAATGTGTCCAGCACACCCTTAGCTAGCAAACTGACATGAGCATGAGTGTGTTTATGTGTGTGTATGTGTGTGTTTCTGTATTTCTGTGCTAGTCCATGCGTATGAGTGAGCAAACATCCACACACTTTAACGAGTGCTGCTCAGTCCATGAAAGCCTGCAGTGCAGTGGCTGAGCTTATGCATCTTTCACCAACACCTTTCACTTACAGTTCAACCACATTAATGAAAAGGTGAAAAACTCTATCACTAGCAGTAACTAAGGGCACTTACTCAAGTGCTGTATTAAAGTATAATTTATACTTTACCAGAGAACTTCCATTTGATGCTACTTGATACTATAACTCCACAACATTTCAGAAGGAAACATTGTAGCCTACTTTTTAACTGCACTACATTTATGTGACAGCTATAGTTACATTAAGATTTTAAATATAAATCCTATAATCAATTTACGCAGTTATAAAGTTGCATTGTTATAGATTAAACAACAGTGCCCAAAGTACCACCCCATTTACATCAATGAGGGTAGGCTAAACAACAGAAACATTTATTGCAGGACTGCTGGACTGCATTAGTTTTAGCTAGGTGTACCTAATAAAGTGGCAACTGAATGTATATAAACAGTACATATAACATTCAGGACCAACTTTCCAATTTACCAATTTAATGAGTACTTTTACTTTTAAAACCTAACGAATATCTTAACACCAGGCTGAAAAGCAGTGTTTGACTCCCTCTCTAGTTGGAAATTCCCAACAGTGTTGTGCAAGTTCACGCTTCCCACGAGCTAGCTTAAAGTTCAGTTCACACAGATTAAAATGAACTAGTTCATAGTTCACAATTTTAAACTAGTTCACGTTCATTTCTTCCATTTTTTTCCCCTTTAAAAATGCTGTGAGTTTGACTTGGGTTTAGGAACTTTGCACCTTATCCTTTGTTAATGATTTCTTGTGATTATCATTCACTCGCAGATATTTCCCTAGAATAGTTGGATGCTTGAGCTCGCTGTGTTGTTTCAAAAATCTGTGACCCATCAGATTCTATGACCCAAAACACCTGCATGCCGGATGCCGTAAAACACAGTGGGTGAGCATCGTTCACTCCCACGAGAGTGAACGTTCATTTGTTGCAAACGGATACATTCAGTTCACCGTTCACCAAAAACACGCAAGGTGTGGGTGTCACCATGGGTTAGCGCTTCCTTCACGAAAACACATTCACACATGAATATATGTGTGAATACACACATATATGAAGGGAATTTAATTTCAGCCAAGTACCCAGCAGAGACCCTGCTGACCCTGGGGTCAAATTCTAGGTGGCTGGATCTGTAAGTTGCTCTTTAAGTACATTTTGCTGCTAATATTAACGTACCTTTCCTCGAGTAGCGTTTTACTCCTTTTTACACTGTTAATTGCTATTTTTTATTTTTATCTCTATCTCTTCTCTGTTCAGCCTGTAAATCAGTGAATGGACGTTGTCATCTCCCAATAAAGCCCCACCACAGATCTCGTGGACATGTATATTGGCAGCATTGCCTCTTATTTCTTGCTGCCTGTGCTGAACAAAGGATAAAATATGTTATTTATCTTGAGCAGAGTGAAAAAAAACAAGGTCAGGTTTAACATTGCATTAGGATATGGTGGGTAGGGTCTCTCTATTCCTTGCAATGGACTGATTTGATAATGAATGTGTGTAAATGAAAGCGCTAGGAGCAAGTGAGAGAGGATTTGACAAGATTTGTTATTAATGAAGCTGTCCTGCATGAATGTATGAATTGAGGCAATTTATTTTTTTCCAGTGGCCTCATCCCTGTCCTCTAAATTGTACATATATGACAAGTTGACAACTTTGTGCCATTTATGATATGTAGCACTGTACATCCAACCATAGCAGTGATAAAGTTTTAATTCGACCTGTTTTTAATTTAGTGAGGAACTGTAGCTTTCCATCTATGTATCTGAAGCATCACCATATTAATGGTTTCTACCTGATGACGGTCTGCACTCCACGTGTGACTGTCATTTTGAAAGGTTCAACAAGTCCATCATCTTCATTGCTCCATAGTTCAAGTGTCACTTGCGTTAAACTGTCTACCCTTATCGTTTATTGTCTATCCTGTCTGTTGTGTCCTCTGAAGTGTGCATGTGTGCGTGTCCTGTCAGATACCCAGTCCTTGTCTTGTCTCTGTTCTGCAGACAGGAGAAGGCAGAAGAATGTCAGCCTGCCAGCACCCAGCTGCTTCTCTTATTGGTATTCGGGGCACACAGAACCATCCTGAGTGTCTATTGCACGTGCCAAGGAGGAATGTGGGAAATGAGGGGATGGAGAGAGGAAGAGGAGAGCAGTGAGGCCCCTTCCCTCTCATGTTATGTGGACCTAAAAATAGACAGCATCCTCCCTTCTTTTCTATTCCCAGTGCATCTCTGTTTCCATACCCAGCGTCCCTCCCTGGATCTCCCTCTCTGTTTTCCTCTCATCCTTGTCCTCTTCCTCCTTGTCTCTCTGTTTGGTCTAAGTAAGCATGTTTTCTGGTGCCCAATGATAAGACTCCTCAAGTGTAATGCCAGACAGTTTGGACACTGCTAACAGGCTTGCCTTGATGAAGGATTAACTATAGGGGTGATTTCATTTAACACTACAGTATTCCCATGGCCAGACTGCACCAAAAATAAAAGCATGATTATTAAATGCTTCTAAGTACAAATCCCATTAGTGCAACTGCTGATTGGTAATCACGAACAAGTGCTGAAATCACAGTATGATCTTTAAAACCATTTTTTCTTATTGTTTTATTGAATTATAAATTAGTATGTGTAATTGTCTGTGCAGGGCTGAACTATAGATGATAGCATGCTTTTTAGGTGTGTGTATATACAACCATTAGTAATTAGATACTGTTGTGCTCACTTTTGCAAAACTTTTGCACAATATGAGTAATGCAGCTTTCTTCTTCCTCTATCTACTAATTTATGATAGCATGCTGTTTGAGTGATGAAACCATGGTAGGTGGGCAGGAGGGATATTGGCTTTCAGTGGATTATGTTCTAGCACATGGCCAACCTTGGCTTAGTCATCGCGCCCACTGCCCGCCCACCAAGAAGATGAGAGTGAGAGAGAGTGAGAGGGAGGGAGAGAGAGGCCTTGCCCTAGGACCACTATCCCACCACCAGCCAGGAATACCAGATCATAGTAGATTTAGAAATAGACAGAATTCAGTGTCTATAAAACAGAGTCAGCTAATGGTAGAGACAGAAGAGTGTAGAAGGTCTAGCCCCAGGAGTACTATTCCAACATGAACCAGACATTGATATGGGGGATGAGATATATAATAGGGATGAGATTAATACAAACAACAAAGATAACACTGAAAACATAAGTAATACAGGACAAATGAGGGGTGTATGTGTGAGAGTGGGATACTGTGCCTTGGGTCACCTGTATCAGAAAAGCATGTATAAGTATAATAGCTCTTGTCCCACATTATCAGAGTGTCACCACCTACTGTCCCCGTTGTTACTGCTGCTTACTACTGAAAACACTACTACCACTAATACTATTACTAGTCTACCTACTGCTTGTACTGCTACTACTGTTGCTGTTACTATTACTCCAATTTCTGTTAATGCAACGGCTAGTACAAGAGTTACTGATTTCAAAACAGCTGCAGTACAAAACGCTACATGTCATTTGAAAAAAAGAACATGCAAAAACACAAAGCAGCAGATTAAATAACTATATAAAGGAGAATGACTTTAGGATTAGGATAAAGGCAATACAATTTACAAAATAATATATTATCAATTTAAAGCAATATTCATTGATTTTTCACATGGGGGCAGTACAACAACTATAACTGTAAACACAATGTGGTGAACGTGTTATCAAACAATTGCCTATTTACATATTCAGCATACACAGACCAACATTAGCATTTATTTGGAGTTGTGTTTCTGTCCATCTGATGAATGTAAGTCCAGTATTTACTCTCCTTGTAATTATTTTTTTTGGTCTCTTCCAACTCCTGAGGGAAATACTGTATCTGTCTCTTTCTCTGCTTGATACTCCACTATGTTCACTAGCTAGAAGCTAATTAGTGCAGCTTTAATGTGAATGAATGTAAATTTATTTACTTTACTTGTCAGATAGATATGATTATTATAGAACTATCAGTAGAAATGTCAGTGGTAAAGTTCTTGGCACAATAGCATCACCATCAACAGAAAGTCAGAAATTGAAACTGCAGTCTGTTTCACCTCAGTTGTTAGACAATAAACAGGCCTGGCGGTTGCAGATCACAGTGGATTTAGAACAAAATGCTAAACAACACCAACATTGTTTTACCATTTCTTTCAATTATAAAAAACAAAACTTCCTGTTCAGAGGTACAATTTTGCGCCAGTATACCACAGATCAGAATAAGGGTCTGATGTTAAGATAAAAGGTTAGTTACATCCTGTAAGAGTCGACTACAATGATGGTAAAGATTAAAAGTTTATATTTTACTATGAAAAAGTCACCACATAGAGCTTTAATTTGATTTGGAACATAAGACTATACTATAATCCTTTTGGGAATTGTATGGTACTCTAAAATGTGCTGTGGTTGCATAAAGCATGAGATGGCAGAATCCTACCGGCTGGCAAAGAACTGCATTAACTGCAGCAATGTCAAACGAGGATAAATGCCAGTGTTTTTTTCCAGGGAGCAGGCATAGCTGACTGACTACCTCTCATCCATGATTCAATGCTTATCTCTTTCTCTCTAGTAGAGGGTTGTCCCTCGGGTAGGGAAATGTTGAGGAGTCAGGGGAAATACTGAACATCCTTCTGCAGCCATACGCCAGGGACAATGATTCTCTAGGGAAGTGAGGAGGAAGAAGGCCATGTGTTCTAAAAAGCTGTAAAAGTTGATGAAAATGCTGTGAAGAAGGGCATTGTGGATGCAAGTATCTGTTGGCAACCATCTGGAAAGCGTTCTAAATTAAATAGTGATAATACCATCTGTCCATCAAACCAGATGACAATACTGCAACTGCTGCTCTTGCTGTAGTGTACAGAAATGATTTACCAATGAGTTTTGATTATTACACTCTAAGCAAGGAAACGATGGAGAAGATGATGCACCACCAACCAAGTAGTATATTATGAAAGGCATTTCATGATGTTGGAGGTATAAAGGGAGATTGATTATTATACAAAAAAATACCTAGATTACTTCAGTTTCCTAGAAAGATAACTTTGGGAAGTGAAAAGAATAATCTAGCAAATACTATTAATTATTAACCTGCCAAAATCATGCAGATTTTCACTTCGCTCAGTGTGGTCTGGCAAGGCCATGAATGCATTAGCTTGAGACAGACATCAAAAGACCTACAGTTCTCTCTTTCACTCAGACATCAACGTAAACCTTTCCTACACCTGATTAGACAAAGGCCCCACTCACTGGGCTGTGATTTGTCTTTGCTTCTGATTTTCAATCTGGTAATATACAGACTATCGACTGAAATTAGTTTCTGAATAAATTAGAGGCAATAAGTACATCATGCAGCTGCAACATCTAGCTCACTTTATGTCTTCAGCACCAGATTTAAATATTTGTTTGAGGTTAGGGTTTCACATGATGGCAAGACCTATTATAAATGATGGCTCTTACTTCTGGATAATATCTGTCTTGGCTGACATCTTGCAGCAAAAATGGAGCTTAATATATGTAGTCCAGTGTGACTTAACAAGATTATGACATCTATATTTTATTAATTCTTTAATCTTGCTACTGTAGGTTAACAGTAGGAGAGTTGAGTTATGGGTTTGAGACTAGGCAAGGCATGTTTATTTGTATAGCACATTTCAACAAGGTAATTCAAAGTGCAATACATAAAACATAAAGCAGCATAGGGCAATATAAAAAGATATTTGAATACACTTAAAAGAGTTAAATAGAAAAAACAGGAGAGTAAAAGTGACAGTGCAATGTAAGAAATCAATCATTATTTGATTTAATAAAAGGCAGCGGCAAACAGAAACATCTTCAGCCATGATTTAAAAGAACTGAGAGTTGCAGCAGACCTGCAGTTTTCTGGGAGTTTGTTCCAGATGTGGTGCATAAAAACTGACTGCTGCTTCTCCATGTTTAGTTCTGACTCTGGGGACAGAAAGCAGACCTGTCCCAGACGACCTGAGAGGTCTGGATGGTTCATAACGTAGCAGAAGATCAGAAATGTACTTTGGCCCTAAACCATTAAGTGCTTTATAAAGCAACAGCAGTATTTTAAAATCAGGAAGCCAATGTAAAGACCTCAGAACTGGAGTGATGTGATCCACTTTCTTGGTCTTAGTGAAGACAAGAGCAGCAGCATTCTGAATGAGCTGCATTTTTCTGATAATTTTTTTAGCGAGACCTTGTTACAGTAGTCGAGTCTACTGAAGATAAATGAATGGACAAGTTTTTCCAAACCCTGCTGAGACACAAGTCCTTTAATTCTGGATATATTCTTAAGGCTGCTAGTAGGCTGACTTTGTAATTGTCTTAATGTGGCTGTTGAAAACCAAGTCTGAGTCCAGGACTACAAGATTTCTGGCTTGGTTTGTGGTTTTTAACATTACTGACCGAAGCTGAGCACTGACTTTTAATCTTTGGCTCCAAAAACAATGACTTCAGTTTTATCTTTGTTTAAATGAAGAAAATTCTGGCACATCCAATCATTTTTTTCAATGCACTTACTCAGCGCTTGTCTTGGACCATTGTCCTCTGGTGACATTATTATGTAAATGTGTGTCAGAAGTTCAAACCCTGCATACTTTCTCACCTCTGCACACCTGAAAATTTGCTCTGTGAAGTGGGCATGCTTTTGGGATTGTCGGTTTCGTAAAGTTACAGAAATTGTCGGATGCAGCCCCCCCAATTCTGACATCGTAAATGTGTGGGGGGAGGGGAACAAGCAATTTGGTTGAAGCATACTGACACCTTTATGAATCTAATGTTCATTTCTGGCACTTAATTATAAGCCAGGTCTTACACTACCTCTGATTGATTTAGGGACAAAGCATATTACATCTTACATGTTACTGATTCACGATATGTCACAGATGCTTGATGTTATTTTCTCCTCCAGACCTGATCAAGCTAAACCTGTGCATTTAAATCCATTCTGGTTCTATTTAATCATGGGACTTTTTACCAAATTCTTCACATAGAGCTTTATTCAATAACTCAAAGGAAACATTAAAGAGAAAGTGGACAACACACAAGCAACAAGTCTAAGAGCCTCTTATGTTGCTATATTAAAGGTTCCCTGTGGAGTGTTTGATCTCTATGGAGCTGTTTTTCTATGAGTGTGTCCCCGTTTTGTTTATCTCGTGCATGTGCATGCGGGTGATGCGAGACACAGTCCTGCCAATGGTTCCATACTTTTCCACTTTTCTACAGGTGGCAGTAACATGCCAAGATATGCTGCAATGTGCCAACAAAGGCAGGAAAGAAGAAGACTGTTAGCAAGTATACATGGATGTAAACAATGGTGGATTTAAAATACTTAATAAAATTGGCTTTGCAAATGTTTTATGAGGAAGGAAATGCATTTAACACATTTGTTAGACCTCAAAGATACACACAATGCGTTTTGGTGAGTAACACTGAATGTAAACATAGCTTTTGTTTGTTTACAAGAAGACTCCAAGGGCCCCTCTAACAGCATGGAACAATCCCCAATTCAGTTTGATTCAAGTAGATTTGATTTTGTTTAAATCATTCAGGAATGTAATGTATTATTCACATTATTAACCTTTCAGACAAACTTACAAATAGTGCTTAGAACTAATAAAGATGATATATTTAAGCACACAGAAAACAACACAACAACATGCCACTCAGGTAACCTTACATCAGTAACACCACATGGGGAATCAAAGATCTTCTTGTTTGCCTGCAAACATCAGTCTCACTTTCATCTATTAGAAAATCAGACCAAATTAGATCAGAACCATTAAAAGGCTCTCAGTCATACCTCGAGGAGCATTTCAAAGCTCAAGAGGCATCATGACATCCATTTGTAATCATCCAAATAAACCAAAGTCTGTAGTAAGAAAGCCATCTTTCTTTTACTGTCCATCAGAGCTTGCTTATGATAATGCTGCTGCTGTAAGCAAGAGCTTTTTTATATATATAAAAATATATATATGCCACTATATATATATACTATATATATATAGTGGCATCAGGTTTTTCTTATCACAGTCCTCCATTCTGGAAATAATGGACAAAGCAGTAAACCACAAACTGGTACATTATCAAACACATTAATGATATTAGGTGTGAGGAAAGCGAGGAGGCATCGAGGAGGAATGATTCTCATCTAAAAAGTTCATAGGTCTTTGCAGTTTGCTGGAAAGATAAAGACACAAGCTACAAATGGCAGAGAAACATTTTGCCTCCTCAGGTTTCTTTATACTGTACCTTCTAGGATGTGATGATATTACAAATGACATATATTGAAGAATAAAGACGACAGAGGGAACAAATGTGCAGAGTGAGAGAACATCCTGAAGTGTGAAACAGTGAAGTGACATCCCAAGAAACAGATGCTCCATTTGACTGATGGCTCAATGGAGCCTGATTGTGTACACAGAGACAGAACTGTATTGATGAATGCAACCGAAAGCAAGGCTTTTCAAGCACCAAACTGCAGCTGTTGTTAAATGGCTAATCACTGGTTTGCAGAATCTGCCTCACAGTGTATAGAAATAAACCTTCAGTTTGGATGGAGTAATTCCCAACACTCAAGGCAGTTGTCACCTGGGCATCTGTCATCATGTTCTATGATCCTTGCCTGCTGTGAAACAGACTGTTGTCCATTCTCGTTCTCATCTGAGAGCCTCAGCACACCTATGAGAAGTGAAGGGTTGGATGAATAGAGAAAAATGTGAAAGTGACAATGAAAATCCCAAATAGTCATACATTTAAAGGAAGAAACTCAAGACAGGGGCAGAGAAATAAATTTAAAATAGGATGGATTAAAAATCTGGGTAGTTCATGTAAAATTTAAGGTGAGCAAAGCAAACAGAGCATGACCATCTGTTGCCAAGGCTAAGAGGAGGGCTTTTTCTTGGCTCCTTGCATTTCTTTCATTACGTATTAGAGTCTCTTCCACTATATAACCCTTAATGCTTTATATTTAACATACTCTAGTGCCTTCTAGGTTGTGGGTGATAAGTAGTGGGGAAACAATTAGTCGATTAATTGATTAGTCGATTGATGGTAAATTAATTGCCAACTAAGTCATTTTTCAAGCAAAAATAAATATTTGCTGGGTCCAGTTTTTCAATTGTGAGGATTGGTTGCTTTCTCTGTGTAAACTGTGTAGACTAAACAATTGATCAATGAAGCGAGAAAGTAATTGGCAGATTAATCAACAGTGGAATTAACTGCCTTAGTGATAAGTGGGCAACAGTTTCTCTTTTTTGTCTCGGCAAGACAAAAAACAGACCCAACTTCTCTCTCTTCACTGAATACACCAGTTACGACCTAAACTGATCCTGAAGCAAAGACTGAATGAATGAATGTATAACATAAATATTACACATCTACAATAATGATATGAACAATGTTGTAAGTGATAATGAAATAACAAATACTGGAGTAATAATAATACAACTTAACTCTGCTACAGCCCAAGATAATATTGTGGAATTATACCAACACAAATATTACTGTTATGTACCACATACCACATACAGTAAACTTAAGAAATGAAGTTAAACCATATGGGATGGGAACAAAGGAACAGGAAACAAAAATGCCTCTCCTCTTTTCCTATCCCCTTTCAACAATATAATATCCATCTTTCTCGTTCTTTCTGTCCTTTACACCCTGTGCCCCCTCCATGCTGTCCCCCACAACCACCTTCTTTCTTTCTCTCTTATGAATGAGCGATGGCGAGCTGCCAAAGATGTCCTTGTGATAGTGGTCACCGACTGTGTTGCTGTGGTAACTCTGAGACTTAAGATTCATGGCATCTATTCAACAACCTTGTCAGCATGAGCTCAATAACTCCCCCCACCTATCTGCAGGGTAATTTTATTTTGAATGCCCAAGTGGTGCAGTGCTGCACAGGTGCAGGCTGAAGTGTCTAACTTTGTTTGTATTTTACCGGCAACGTAACAATGTTTTGTTGATGTTGGTGAATGGTATTAGTCAAGCTAATGTGTTTTTTTTTCTGTCTCTTCCCAGTCACACGCAAACTGCAGTTTGCAAAAGTTTGTTGTACAGTATAGGTACTGTAACAATAGATGCAGTATTTTGCTTTATTGTGTTTATTCTGACAAACATTAGTGTGCTGATATCTAATTGGTCGGTTATAGTTGGGTGTTGTCATGGCGTGAGGGTTGGATTTCAAGTGCATTATCTGCAGTGAATATTTAAATTAAGGATTGACAGTTGGAACTGGACTTTAAGCAGAAAAATTGCATTTTCTCTTTCAATTTTGATTTCCCTTTAATCTCTGCATTTTGTCACTCAGTCATCATATAGATTTTTTTCTCACTGATGTAAAGACTTAATGCTCAGAACACTCATGTGTATACAGTATTAACATTATCCATAGCAAATATATGCATTGTGATAATTTGGTTCTTTCTAATGATCATTAGGATTATTTTAGCCTGAATATCATATACAGCATAATAGCTTGTAATAATAACAGTGAATTCAGTTGTATTTATGTAAAGTTATGGAGGGCTATTAAGATGTTCTACTATAGCAATATAACTGATATCTACAACACTGTAATGATATGGTTAGTCTTTTATTTTCTCTTAATATATTTAGAATCATTTCACTTTAATAATGAAGAATGATGTGAGGGTTTTTACCTTGTGTTTTATCCAAAGGCTGCTTTACATCACTGGAGATGTTTTGTTACTGCTGTACTGTATGTGATTGATTAAAAAAGGTTGGTAAAAAGGTTTGTGGTGAATATAAATGCTCTAGCATGCTCATGCAAAGTGCTCTTGTCTAACAAAGGCCATTACAGTATGAATGCCTTTGGTCAGCATATCTCCTGCGTGTTTGGTAGTGAATGAGCATTTGGCCTCTATGTTCCTGAGTGGGGGCTAGGAAAAGTGTGCATTTATCATTCACTTGTTTGTGTATGTTTAATGTCTCTCGGTAAGTAGAGACAGAAAGTCCTTCCTTGGAAATAAACACTTGTCTGTCCTCAGGGATTGAGCTCATATAAGAAGTGATAATTGAATTAAGACTGTCTGAAAAAGGTGTTTGAGTTCATCAAGTGCTAAGATTTCTACTCCTTTGTCACCATTGTATACATATACAGAAGGTAGGGGCTAGACAGGCAGGGAACCTTGTCTATTAAAGAGAATAATACCAGGTAAACTAATATAGCTCATAATAAAAACCATCAAACTGGAAGTGCAATTCTTTGAGAAATTATTAACAGTATGTTTTGCCTGTATTGTGTCCTACCCTTATTCCACAAAGTATGGCATGAAGAACACTGTGTTTTTGGATTTGCTCCATATGCAAATGCACCAGCCTGTCTAGAAGAGATGTGTGATTCATTTGTGGTAACATAGCACTTGCATTGCACTATGCTTTAATGCAGCTGTAATGTAGACCTTTGAGTGTTTGTGTTGTCATAGTATTGATCCTATTAAAAGTTATTGACCTTGAATCTGGTGTTCATGTTATCTTTTTTTGTAAAACACTGCTGGTTTTTGAGGGCAAACAAAATGTGAAACATTATCTCTCAGCCTTCACCACAGGTTCTGCCTCATTCATGGAGCCAACAACTGCAGTTCAGAAGGAAATGAGATCAAGCAACTGCAAAGGCTGTTTTATCTAGTCGAGCTGTCATGCTATATAGCCGCAGGTTCTATTCAGGCTGCTCTCAAACCGCCTGAGGCAGCCAGACTTGAGCTGGGAGTCACCTAATTTGATGCTGTGCTTTTTAAAATATAATAATCCCCACCTTCTGGGTTCATAAGCTTTCATAATATATGTCTATGTGTGTTTGTGTTTGTGTGTGTGTGCATCTCTGAATTCTGTCAGAGTGCATATGCTCTGCTTGCATCATGACTGATAATCACTGTGTGCTCTGTGTGTCATGTAATGATGGTAATGTCTACGCTGTCTGTGCATGTGTGTGGATGCATATGTTCCTCTGTGATGTGTGAGTACATATTTGTGTGATGCAGACTTGGGAGGAATATCTGTTCTCCCTGTGTAGACACACTTGTCCTGAGATAACACTGTCAAGGTAAAACCATCCGCCCTGTACATTGCAGTGCAGTAACATTCACCCATCACAGTGCAGGCAATGGGGGGCACAGACAGAAACTGGAATGAATTCTATGAATTCTAGATGAGTTTCCAATTGAATGTCAGGACAAGCTGCATTTGATAGAGTAATAAGAAAGACCAAATATAGATTTCTTTTAGAAAATGTAATTGAGGATGAGCTCACTCACCTTCACAGTATGCCAACAAAACAAGTGCATGCTTTGGAGTTACATTTAGTTAGTGGGCATCATGTCAAGTTTTTTCTTCATTAAAAATGTATCTTGATGGGTCCTTCAGTCTCTAATAAACTCACCTGTCTTAAGGGTTTCAAAGCGTATGTAGGTAAGGATGATCTAATTAAAGCCGTTTGAAAAATACGTTTGAGCTCATCAAGCACTGTGGTCACTTACATCTAGGTCAACACTAGAGACGAATAGCATCATTTGTGGAAGGAAGGAAACTCTTTCATGCAACCTATAGGTTGTGCAGCACAATCAACAAATAAATGATCCATGGTGTGTATATCATAGCTCACTGCAAATGTCAAGGTCATAGTAGTTTACAGCATTTTCGAGCCATGTTTCTTCAAGCAGTCTATTCACCAGCCTCAGTTAGCCCACAAAGGTGCCTTTTATCTCTCAATCCATATACACACTACAGTAATGTCATCAAATAACTAAAAGCTCTCAGAAGCAGTTCTCAGAAATCTCTTGGTTGAATGAATTTTTTGGCCTTTTTTTTTTTTTACATAGTTTACAGTTGCGACAAACAGATTGAGAGAGATCCCATTTACATGTTGCACGCTTTCAAACACTGATCCATGTGGACGTAACCACAGTTTACTTTACTTATTGCTAAAATCAAGTGTGAACCTACTCAACATTTTCACCTTCCAACATCATCACTAAGGCAGTAAAACAGCCTCTTTTCTAGCTCTTTTCTTTCTTGCTGGGGTAACTAATAAAGGTCTCTTCCAAATCTCACATACAATAAAATTGCTGAAATTTCCTCCTAAAAACACCCCACCTTTCTGATGTGCTCAAGATAAAACCTTTCTAATAAACTGATCCTTTTCTTACCTCTCTTTTCTTAGAAACAGCCTGTCAAATAAGGGACTTATGGTGCACTTAACAAGGGCTAAAAAGAAATCTAAGAGGCCAGCATTGATTTAAAAACCCAGTCTGAAATGTTTTTTGCTCCAAATGGTGCTTCAGAACATTCTGATTGCACCCTGAGTGCCCTCAGTGATAGTCTTTGAAGTGCTTGGAGCTGTGTGCTGAAGCTCAGTATGTGCTTATATCCGGAGCTTTTGTTAGTCACTTCATATGTACTGAGTCCTGTGCCATCATTACTCAATGATTCACACTGTGTAGCCAAAACACTCACTCTTATCTGTTAAGAGGCTGCAGAGACGCAGTCAGACAGCTCTGGGTGGGTGGATGGGTGGGGGACAGAGAGAGAGAGAGAGAGGGACTCTTTCTCTCTCTCCCTCTCTCTTGTGGGAAACGACTTTCCTCTCTTCCTCACAACATGAAGCCAGAGAGCATCCTGACTTCAAGAGCTTTAGATCCTGAATATTCACGCTGGTGGCATTTTACCATGTGTAGGCGGTTAGGTTTGCAGAGATAGGAGAGAGTGTGTGAAGTATTGATCACTGTTGCTGTTGTCCTTGTTTGCTCCGTGTCTCACAGTCCCAGCTAACTCTCAGAGCAAGACAGTGAGACATACAGTAGATACAGAGAGAAGGCTGGCATTATAAGGCATACTTATTCAGTGGGGATGAGCTGAACACAATTAGGATTAATTTAGAGAGATATGTTTAAAAACAACTAAAAGAATGATGTATGCAACACATAAAAGGAGGACGCATGGTAATTTTTGTTTTTCTGTGCGTCCAGTTGTTCATGCTACAGCTTTGCAAGCCTGAATTACACAACAATCTATTAATACAGGATACATTTTTGGTTTGATTTTAACATGGTTGAGATTCTTACTGAAATTAAACACACATCTTTATCTATAGAATCCCACCGTCTCCTCTTACTTTTAACTAGTGTTGGTTGAGGAACACCAAAGAAAAATCTTACCGTTAAACTGTCTTAATTCTGAAGTTCAACAGCTTCCATTATGTTGTGATCAAATATAGTAAGTCTCTTTTTCAAGTCTCTCTTTGAGATGCACTCCTTTTCCTTCAACCTGCCTTGTGTCCCACTTATTTCTGTCAGTGACTTCCTACATTTCCCAGAATGACTATTAACAAAGTAATGAAAGTCTATGATTGCAGCAGTGCCCCGTATTAAAAATGAAACCCATCTTGTGGCTGCAGTGCACTGTTGTCCATTGAGACTCCTGCTGGTGATGACATTGGATATGCCATTGGTGTGACATTGGTATCAGTAGGGGCTTCTCTGGAACAATCCAGACATCAGTTATGTGTGGGAATAAGAAAAATCCACCAAAAAAGAACAAAATGGAAGCAGAAATCCAAGGAGGTGGAAACATTTTGTAGAGGCAGATCTACTGACCTGCCTCATGCAGTACATGTGTGGGAGAAAGAGATTGATAGAACAGACTGAAATAATTGGAAAATGCGTATTTTAGCATTATTTTAATTTCTCTTGCTGGTCCTTCAATTCTCCTCCAGCAGCTCTTTAGTTACAATATTTGCCTGTGCTCCATCATTGTCAATTAGGCTCCAATCACTAACTGGGATGATTTTTAGCTCCAGGGTATTTGACTAGCTACAAGCTTTCATTATAGCATTATGCTACAGTACCATTTCATGAACTGCCAAACCCAAGTAGTCACAGATTTACATATCAAACCCAGCTTTTTCATAATCAAAACTGTTCCTTTCTTACCAATATGGCCACAGAAATGTATTTTCACCCACACAAAACCTTCATTTGCACGAATTACAATTGACTGCATTCAAATTGTGTTACCTTTCCCAGATGAGTTCCACTGATAAGTCATGTGTGTGTCATGTGAAGATGGAGGGGAAAGAAAATTGAGGGGGATGATCCATGAAGTCAAACCTGTGAGAACAACATAACACTTCAGTGCAGTGCACAGTCACAACATACAGACACCACACAAAAAAGTTACAGTTGGTTATATGTAAGGTGTAATCAGATAAAAAGGAAACATTTTAAACCAAAAAGACCATTATAAAACAACAAAACACAACACACACACAACATTACACAACATAGCTGTCAAAACAAATCATTGTAATATTTATACAACAAGCTTCATATCGGTATGATTGGTTCTGCTCTCAAGTATCTCTCCAAAAGAGGTTTCTGTGTTTTCTTGAAACGGCTCTTTCCTTCCTGAATTTAACCACATGCCCATGACTGCCTCTTTTCAGAATAATTTTTCAGTAATAATGATATAATCAACTGGCTGTTATTTCTGTTAAAAATGAATAACCTTGACAGAATCACTAGAGCTGAAAAAACAGGAAATTGACCATCCCCATTAAATACCTCTTGGTACAGAAAATCCTTTACAGGTGGAGGGATTTAAAGCAACACATTCTGTGTGTTTGCTTGTGTAGTACATATTAGTGTGTTGCCAGGCCGTTGAACTCTGTGTACATATTTTCCATGTATATATTTTTACACTGAGGGAGGAGTTTGGGGAGATCTCTTGGCATTCGATCCAACTGACATATCGGGGCCATGCTCTACTCTCTTCTATGCTCCCTCCTGTGTGTTCTTGGAAACGTGGCTGCCTTGTGTTGCTCTGCCAGGCCCTTGAGACAACTCCCAGTACATTTCTGTCTCAGTGACGTGTGCAGATGTTTGCGTGTGTGCATGTCTGTGTCTATTTGCCTGTGCATGTCATTCCTCAGTGCAGCTTTTGGTTCAGTGTCAATGCTGAACACAAAACTTTTGTGTCTGAAATGTTTTGTTTTTTTTAAGTGACATTGTAATTTTTTCTTCTCAGCTCTGCAAAGTTCTAATATGTGGCTGTTTCGGGACACAAATATACCATGATCATGACAAGAAACTTCATTGCTAGACTTCCAAAATTCAATAGCTGTTGCAGAATTCAATAAGTGCAGCTTACTGGCACAAATCAGAGAGATTTGTCAAAGGAGAGGCAGAAATTTGACAGCAGTGATTGTTAGTCACCAACTGCCTCGCCCACACTCTCTGTCCCCTACAGACATGGCTGAACCACACAGGAACCTGTTTGTATCTAGTTACCTCTTTTATGTCTTGCTCACACACAACCTCGACTTACTAAGGCAAGTTTATGAAAAGTACTCACTCTCTCTCTTTGTCCCTGTGTTGTCCAGATGGAGGAAGTAATAGCACGCATGCAAGATGAGAAAAATGGCATCCCCATCCGTACAGTGAAAAGTTTTCTAACCAAGATCCCCAGTGTTTTTTCAGGTAAGGTTTTTCTCTCTCTTCTCTGTTCTGTTGCTCTCTCCTCTCCTCTCCTCTTTTCCACTTGGCTCCCACCCACTAAGTACCCGACTAGTACTCTGTTCTTGCCAAACAAAACACTGAAAGTATTTAGAGAGTTGTCCGTTTTACATTTCACACCAGCAGTGCCAGAATATCAAGAGGATCATATTGGATTTTAGATAAGAATCCATGCCGGAGTGATACTCCATAACACTACATTCAAAAGCTAAGGGGAGTGAGGCCATCATCACTGTCATTTTAATTGCACATGAAGATAGAAAATAAACAACGCACTATATACTGTAATATAGACTTACAGTATTAAACTTACAGTATTACAGTATCAAATTAAAAGTCTATCAGCTAATAAAAGTTAGAGCTGTACAAAGCATAATCCATTCTACAACTACAGATCAATTTTGGCATAAAAATCCTGATAAAATATTAAGGATTTATAAAAATCTACTGATAAATGAATAATCCAAACCCTAAATTTTACATCTGGCCAAGCAACATCAGCTCAGATCCATCTCTGTTCCGTCTTTTAGTCACAATCAGTACAGCTAGCAAACCGCTACACTGGCTGCGTCTGTAGGAACATGACAGAATTGCAACAGATGGCTTGTATTTGTAGCTCTGTTTTGCACCTACCCTATATACACTACATACCTATACCTAAGTACATACTTACACTTCCTCCACGTGTCTAAAAACAACATCACAATATATTTATCAAAATGCGAGCAGTTTCTATCAAGATAGCATCACTGTGGAGCAAAAGTAGTGGCAATGTGCAATGTTTTCAAGTGGACTTTTTCCTCCAAGAGTGGCATGCCCCCCCCCAAAAAAACAAAAACACTATTCCCCTTGCAGTTTCTAAGGCTGCAACAAGGACACAGTCCCTCTGCAGCTTCCCCTCTGAGAACACTGCCACTTGTGTTCATTGGAGCACTTGGCCAAGCTGTAAGCACAACAGTTGGGGATGTAACCCAGGTTGCGGCAGTGTGTTTTTCCTCTGCACCACTTAGACCCTCTATAAAATTAAAATAAAATACAGTAATTTTTCACTTGCAATTTATTACAGTAAACAGCACTTAAATTACTGCATTGCTGACCGAACTGGTGTACTGTGCAAATGTGGCTATTTTTCCTTCTTTTACTTGTGAGTTACACAATTGTATATTTTTTTATTCTTAAATCTTACAAAATTTCTAATCACACAAGTGCTCAAACTGTATGTGCTTGTATTTTTGTATTTGTTAGCCATATATTTTTTAGGAGTATATATTAATAACATATACTTGTACTGTTAAGCCCAATACGTGTAGGTAGGCTTTGTGTGTGTATGTACAGTATGAGTGTGTCTCCTTTGTATGTGTGTGTGTGTGTTGTTACAGCGTGTTTTTGTGCTATTGCATTTGTGTTAGGTGTTCTTGTGTGTTCATTCCATAAAGTGAGCATAGCTTAAAAAATACTCTGCTGCTCTCAGTTTTTTTTCTACTATTGCTCATACAAATGTCACACAGAGCAGAGGTCAGTGAACATTCACATTCCACAGATTTTTACATGAACGATTTACAGTGTATTCGAACATTTCACATATTTTTCTCCTAATTTTAGTTCTCCTGTGCATATTTACATAGCTGTATGCTGTTTTTACTATTTTCTGTGTGCATAATCTCAGTATTCAACTCATATGGTTCTACTACCCTGATTTTTACAACCTCTGAATATTATAGTTACCTTCATTCATTTCATACATCATTTCTACTTAATATGTTCAAGTATTAATTTTCAGCTGCGCATGTTGCCTTTTGCTGCATCCTGTTACTATTTGCTGCAGCAATTATCCAATATTTGCCATCATTGGGCTCATTAATTGTTGATGTTATCGCTTAACACTCTGTTTATATTATTGTCACATTCTGATGCACACACATGCTTGCGCCCACACATACACGCACATGCACAGCCCAATCTATGGGCATGATATTAATCAATTCAGAGAACAGCCTTGTTAGAGGATTACCTTACATGTCTCATTTAAGTTCTCTCTTGAAAGTGGGTCAACTTTGATAGTGTGAATGGCATTGTATTAATGATGTTAATCCATGGAAGATCTCATCTGGTTGTGGGGGTGCTGAAGCAAGGGGGCGCAGTGAAAGAGAAATGGAGTGACAAAACAGACAGGCAGAAAGATAGCTTGATGGACAGAGAGACAGCCACAGGCACTGACTTTCTCACTGCATGAATTCCCTCATGTGTCCATTTCACACCTTTCTTGTGCCTTCTGTGGCTCTCGTCTCCCCAGCACACCTTCACCTGTCAGCATGACAGACTGTAATAATAGCTTGGAAAATGTATATTTAGCCAATGTGTTAAAGTCACATGTTGTGGTGGGGTGTGAAAATGCCCAGGGGAAGAAGAGGCTGTTATGTTTTTCTGAGATGTGAAAATGATTCAGTTGCATTCTCAGATGAAAGATGAATTGCAAAATGACATCGACCATATAAGAAGTTTGATGTCCATTCTAGAAAAATGGCAAGAGTGATACACAAGTCATCTCTAAGACCATTACTCAAAATAGTTTTTGGTGATTGCATCATTTGTTTTTAAAAATTGATAAATATATAGTGTCTTGCCTTGTCTTCTGCTCAGTTATACATTTATGCATTTCTCCTCTCCCCTCAGGCAATATTTTTCATGTTTACATTTTAGTTTTTGTTTGACAGTTGGACATGTCTGTTGTGATGCACTGACTGATTTAATAAAACAATTGCAACTACAATGTCTGTACTGTGACTGAGTCAGATAAATTGTGTTGTTACTGTACACAATGGATGCGTCATTATTCCATTGTACCTCTTTGGTCATTTATATTAATGGGCTACAGCTTGGAGAGGTTGTCAGAAAAGAAAATTTGGTAATGGATGGCCTATTACCCACCCACATGTTGCAAGGGAGAGGAATTGGTATGCACTGTGATGTTAAGGGAAGGTGGGAAGGGTTAAGAGTGTCATTGTTTTCCCTTTCATTTGCATCTATATGCAAAAAGGTGTTTCAACAAACTGTGAATATATTAGATATGTCACTGATTAATATTTATGTGATGTCTCTCATTTCAGGTTCTGAAATTGTACAGTGGATGATCAAGAATCTGGACATCGAAGATCAAGGTAAAAGCGCTGATCGATATTAATCTTGGGCAGAGGTTTTCAATAAGGATAGACATGAGGCAGAGACACTGTGTGAGGTGTAACACAGGTGTATGCGCTGCTCTTAAAAACAACGGGGAGTTAGTTATTGTCGTTTGGCCGCTGATTTGGCCCCTTTAACAACACCGTCAGCAGTTGGAGCTGCAGCAGAGGATGTGACACACAGCTCATGGAGACAATTACGGTACATTAAAACACTTAGGTTAGCTCCGTACTACAGTCACGATTTGCCCCAAAACTCGTAGGCTAATCCTTCACAGAGTCATAACTCTGAACACACAGACATGATACACATACTTTTAGATTTAGCGTTACTTACGTTTACTACAATTATCTCCGATGTCCATAGCGAATACACGTCCATAAATCAGAGAAAAAAGACGCTCCAGATTTTGCCCAAGAATCATCAGGTTGTTGTGTTTTCTTCAGTGGCAATTCAGTGATAGTTGTCTGTACATCCATGGTTACATAGCGAACAGGAACTGCTAATAGCTAATTCGGCATACTTTTAATGGTGTCAAAATGCCAAAATGTAAATAAATATAGGACGGAGCTAACAAACTGACTCAATGGCAACATTAGACTTCAACATTAGACTTCCTGTTGACGGGGGGGCAGTGTTAGGTGTAGTAGGTATAGTGTGAGATGTAGAGTATCTTCTTAATTAATGCCAGTGTTGATCTAAAGACTATGATATCATTGTTACTGTATAGTTTCAAGCTTATTGCTGGTTCTCAGGGAGAGGAGAAGTGCTTATCAGATATTCTGCAACTTTTTAAATTTAGATTAGTTTGCACAAAGAAATAGGAACACCTATGTGCCTTTGTGGAACCTATGTGTACTGTTAGCTTACAGTATGTAAAAGTCCACAGTTCTGCACTTTTCTTTGATCTGTCTTTTTGTGTCCTTGAGCTACAGCAGACACTGCAAATCTTGTTCTTATTATTCCTTTTTTTTCTCGTTCTCACTCATTATTTTCATTTTATTCCAGTGTGATACAGTAGAACTAGACTGTCTTGAGGGGGTTGCCAGATCATTAGTTGAGCCCCTCATTGCACATAAAATGACTCGAAAGTGAGCATGTTGAACTGTGATAAATATGAAAAGTTCAAACCGGTTGCTTGTGTGCATTAAAGATGGTGATAAAGAAGTATAGCTAACAATGTGGAAAGTAATCTTATCTGAGTTTTAGATGTATGTGTGTGTTTACTTGGATATTCAATGGTGTTTATGTGTGTGGGTGTGCATTCCAGTGTCTGCTCTAGTGTGTGCCTCAGTATTGTGCAGCCAGTTCATAGTTGTGATACTTAGCTGACTCATCAACTCGCAGTTACTTTGTGTGTTGTTTCATTTGTATGCAAGGATCTGCCTTTCTGTCTTTTTCTGTTGTGCGTGTAGATCATTAAGGTTTTCATGCATGCACTGGTGTGTGTGTGTGAGGGGGTGGTGCTGACTTTGAATAGAGCATATGTATGTGTATGTGTGTGATTTTAAGGGCACTAGGAAGCAGTTAGATCATGGTAAGACACCTCTGCAATGTTTGGGATCAGTTGAACTTTCCAGAATGGACAGACTGTCCCCGTGCTTTTGTTTCCTTTCTCTTTTTTGTTTTCTTTTTTGTAATTTTCATTTAAGTGGATAAACTAGTAAAACACAGTTTCAGACATTTAAATTTGCCCAAAGATTTGCCTGAGATTATGCTTTTCGTCATGCCTCAGACAGCACTGTAATTAATAATGTATCTGTTTCAGCACCTCTAATATGCAAAAAAAAAAAAAAAAAAAACAACCCTGCCCATCATGTTTATTATGTAAAGCCAGCTGAGCCTATATCAAACTTGACTGGGGATTTAGAGTTTTTTGCAAAATGAATGCCACAAATAATATACTGACGCACTCCAGATGAACTGGATCATCCTATTTTGCAATCTCTGTAGTCCCCAATCCTATTTTCATTCAATACAGCATTTGATTAGCTGACCCAAATTCCTGCTTGCAAAGTTCTTCTCAAAAGTTTTAGATGTCTTTTGGGACGTTTTAGGTTTTGAACGTGTTGCCATAATACTTTCATTACAAGTCAGACTATTGCAGATCACATTGTCATTCATTGTTTTTCTAAGGCCAGTTGGTTTGTCTGACATGGGAACTATTGGAATTAACAGCTTACCACATTTAAAGGTCAGGTACGCGATTCTGAAGAAATCCAATACCATGACAAATACGATGACATTTGATATATGATATATAGAGCAAACAACAACACAGCAAGTAATGCAGCTAACGTTAGCTAGGTTGTGGGTTAGCTTAGCTAGGTTGTGGGTTAGCAAATTGTCGCTACAGTTGCTGCTGTGAAGCTAACAGCCAGAGAGGACGAGACGTTTCCCAGAGCCAGCACACCAGCTCCAGACAGCGATACTCACAACTCTCCTGCTTCTATAGCAAACATCACAACAACAGCATATCTTGGCAAACTAGAGAGTAAGCTGAATGTCTGTGGGCAAGTAATTTAATGTTACCTGACACACCAATCATGGCTGGAATGGCTGGAATAGTGTTGTGTGGCCTGGTCCAAGCCACTTTGTTTGTTTCCCATTTACAGAGCCAGGGCTGTGTACAAACACCGGATTTTTTTTCAGCGCACACACAGAATGGACAGCTAGTGGGCCTTGAGGAGATATTCGCTGAATTTGACAAAAAGACGTGTACTGGATTGGAATCGCATGCCCCACCTTTACGGTGGCCCAGACTAGATTCATTACCATGCATGCATTACCGTGCAGGCTCATGAAGGGATTGGAAATACTGAGAAGATGAATGTGAATGAGGAGCCACAGGTTGACATGATCTACAACGTTAAAACAAACTGTCTGGTGCGGACACTGCATATAATCCTTGAATTATACATTTAAACATTTCAGTTATACATCAGGAATCTCAAAACTGACGAAGGATCTGTTCTTCTGAAAAAAGTAGGCCTATTTAGGCCTTATTTTTAGGTAGGATTTTTAACACTGTGAACCACTTTGAATTGGAACCAGTGTGACTTACTCTTTCCATTGATATGAGTATTTCTGATCCATCACAGATAAACGTCCATAAATCTACTTAGAAATCATACAAAAAAGACATTCTTTTTAACTCCAGATCTTATCTCATAATCTCCAAATACAGACGTTTTCTGCAGTTTCAAAAGTAATCCAGTTGATTGTTGTCTGTACATTTGTGGTTACAGAGCAAACAGGAACTGCTAGCAGCTAATGACTCTCCATGGTGCAGATTCACCAAATTGTAAACATAAGGCTCAGTGTATCCCACAGCATTACCCAAAGCATGATAGGAACCCTGGTGGGAAAATCTAAAATATATTCATCCCATAAGAAAAAGAAAAACAACAGATGTCACAAAATCCATGAAAATAAACCTTTCTTGCTTTACATGATCCATATACTGTATGGCATGCCTACAGTAGCTAAGACATGTAGTAACAGTGCCAGAAGCCTGTAAATGAAGGGGCTGGAAACTGAGCAAAAGCAGCCTTAAGTTCAAAGAGGTTAATGGACTGGACTGCTTCACTCACAGAGTCGTGTACAGTATGAATTTGCTATACTGTCATTTTGATTAGACCAGGAGGGTTCAATCACCTCTGCAGCTCTTCTGACCTCTGACCTGCCTGAAAATAAATCCCTGCAGGGGTATCAATATGATCATTTTATTGCTAAAATACATTTACATTTACAGACACTGTAAAGCTCTTACATATACATTAGGTCTGTCTATAAAATGTAGACTCAAAATATCATACTAATATAACAATAATGAAGAAAGAATAATAATATAATTCAAAATTCATCTTTAGCATTGTTAATAGTGGTTTTCATTGCCAAATTCAAATGCAACACCTCTTTTGTGCAGTTAAAAATGCAACATAACAATAATATCACTTTATATTTTTCCTCCAAAATGTTGACAGCTTTAAAGTATTCAAATAATTATTTTGTACCTGTGTGAGAAAGAGCAGACATGAAAGACGAATGGATTTCTAATAATAACACCATAGCTAAAACAAAATATTACTATTTCAACTGTAAATGTCATCACAAAAACAGTTTATCACGATGCCCAAAATACACATACATACATACATACATACATACATACATACATAAACAATAGTAGTTTAGTAAATAATAATTTAGATCCCTTTGGGAGGAATTCAGTTGTCAAACAGCAACAATCAAAACATTTAATATGACTAAACAACACTAAATAAATAAAACAGTCAAATTCACCAGACCACAAAAGGACATCAACAAAAAACTGTCATCCAGTCAGACTATCAGTCAAGCTGTGTACCGGTGTGCTATTAAAAGGGTGTGAATTGCATATGAAAGAGCACCTAATCTGATCAGTGGAACACCAGGGAACAGTAAAATGATCTCTGAGGGAGGACATGTTGCCCATCAGAACAGCAAGCTGTTCTATATAATGCTCCTGGTTTTCTCCTCCAACCTTCTTTAAACCTCCTACTCATCAGACTCAAGAGTCACTCTTAAAGTGGAGCACTTTAGATGATCTTTTTCAGTCTCCTGAGATCACTCCTTTGTACACTGCTACCCTGGCATACAGATGTATAAAAGCGCATAACTTCCTTAAAAAGAAAAGCATGGGATTATGAAATAATGTCAGTATTCTTTCACTAGTCTCCTTAATAGTTCCTTTACTTAAGTAAAAGTACCAATGCAGCAATCTAAATATACTCCATTACAAGTAAAAGTCCTGCATTCAAAATCATACTTAAAAAAAAGTACAGAAGTATTACTAACAATTGAATAACTACTAATTTACTTAAAGTATCAAAAGTAAAAGTACTGCAGAAAAATGGTCCCTGTGACTGACGTCTTATAATATATGACATTATTAGATTGTTAATACGGATGCATTGATGCATACAGTAAGTAGCACTGATGTAGCAGGTTGAGGTGGAGTTAGTCTTAAGATGTTTCCCAACCCTGGTGTTGGGCCCCATCTTAAGGGTCAAAAGATAAATCTGAGGGGTCGTGAGATGATTAATGGGGTATAAAACAAGTTCTGATTGATATTCATATTGATCAAATTCGTATTGATATTTTGGGCTTTTCTTAAATCTTTGCTTTTTATGTGAAATATTGGATAATTTGGGCTACAAACAATTATTTAAATGAAACCATCTAAGAAGTTTAGAAAGGGAATATCTTTTTGATGGAACTGCTATCAACTCATAGACATCTGAAACATGGAAAGGAATTCCAACCAGACTATACTGTATTTCTACATACTGTAATAATCCAAATATAACCACAAATACAAAGTCTCTTTCCTTGTCTTTAGATAAAGCTCAGCTGGAAGAATACTTCCACACCACACTTGGCAGGGCTCCAATCTGCTGGGGTTTTGGCACAGAGCTGGTAATATGATGAAATCAAAGGGTGTTTTCCCCCCGGACTCTGAGGCCGGCCTTTCTTGACAACTTGACTAATTCCAGTCCAAGGTTTAGTCCGCTATAAATCTTATAGAAGAGTCTGCAATATGTTAAATGGAAGACAGAAGCTCCCTTGTTACCAGGAATTGATCTTTATATACTTTTACTAGAAAAGCAACAATAAAACAGTCTTGGTTAATCTTTTATTTATCCCATGGAAAACCCTCCATCACATTATACTTAATACACATAATACTTTCTATATACTTAAAGAAAGGAAATCTTTGTACTGGATACTACATTACCACTGCTCAGCTTTATCAAATTTCATGTATCTGCCATTTAACTTGTGCTGGATGATTTCCTAAATGAAAATGAAATGAGCAAAATAGCAGGCAATGCAGGCAATACAGTGTCAGGGAGAGAAACTGTTCTATCAGTTATTGTGTGTGGGGATGACATTTAACATCTATCCTTAAAACGTCATCAGAAAAACCCTCTGCTTCACTTCAACAAAAGAAAAGAGACACTTAGCAAACCATCACATAGACAGACACTCGCCCTGTGTTTGAAGAATAGGAGACAGCAAGCTCTAACTGCACTGTCCTATATGTTATTTTTCATACTTTCCTGACTTTACTTTCATCTGACATTCATCCTGTCTGAGATGACAATCCAGAAAATGACATTTTTGAATGGATAATAAGTAAAAAGGTATATGGATGAGTCGCTTTTTGCTTGTAAATGTCTGTTTTCTTGAATTCCTCTGTATTTTGTGGACAGATGCAGATGACATGCACAAGCCCAGTCCGTCCCTGTATCTCTCCGACAGAAATGACTCTTTCTCCCTTTGACTTAATAACACACCATAATATAATATACAGTAAATTATATACATGTGGGACAATGTTGCTGGAAGAAATAGTACAGTGAATAAGGAGGAAGGGGTGTGTAAACAGGTTTAAATAACTTATGAGTCATAATTTATTAATAAATGCAGCCCAGTCACAAATATGTTCTTGTGCGCGCATACACACACATACACACACATATGCATACACATAAGCATCCTGACCTCTCAAAGCTGTGACAATCACCTCAGTGGTAAAGGAAAAGCCAATCTATATTTCACTCACACACACACATACACCCGGTGCGTGTGGATGTGTGTGTGTGTGTGTGTGTGTTAGAGAGCGAGAGAGCAGAGATGTGCATATTTTATGCATACACACAGTAAACTCCTTTTATAGCATTAATAGCTCTGCCTATTCAGACCATGTCAAGCATTGCAACCTTTGTATCTGTTAGCTTATTTGTGTGTTAAGATCACAGTTTACTGCTACGCACCCCTGTGGTTTATGCAAAACATTCAGTAAATAATCAAATTACATGGCAGAAACAGACAAGGTAAACGACTGGTGAACAACATATAAATAAACTGTTTCCTATACTGTTCATAATGACCAAAAAGTGACACTATTAACAGAGAGTTGTCAACAAATTAAACTAAACATGAATAATAGATGTCGACACCATGAAGGGGTTACAAGTTGAGAACAGCAGGAAATAACTGGTGGCAGACTAGACACACAGTTGATGATGATTACATGTTTTCATTATCTGATGGTTTTAAATCAGGGACAGTCAGTCGTGTGCTGTGGAGCGCCAGAGGGAAGCAGGTTTTCTCTCCAACCAAGCACAACGCCAGGTGATTTGACTGATGAGTTCCACCTCTCTGGCTGAGGGTGGGCTAATCAGCGAGACCTCCTGCTGTGCTGTTTGGTTGGAACGGAGACTTGCCTATCTTCCTGTCACAGCAGTGTCAGAGTCTATTAGAGCAGCAGCTCCTAAGTCAGGTCCTGGTGTTCTTTCTGGCCATTTTGTCAAGGATGAATTTATATGAAAAGTGAATAAAATTAATTAGCTGGTGGGACAAAAAAACAGCATGCTGGCTCAGGATCTGTGATGAGGAACTATTGATTACAGGATAATCAGAGAATCTTCTTTTAATGAAAAAGTGAGATCCCAAAGCAGAATTATCTTTTAATGCCTCAGTATAAACTTAATAAAGAGTGTTTATGAAGAGGATAAATTAGAATGTATATTAAGGGCGGGCTTTAATCAACCTGATCATATTTGTCTGTTAAATATTTGTCTGTTAAATATAAGGCTACAGCCAGCAGGCAGCTAGCTTAGCTTAGCACAAAGACTTGACACAGGAAACAGCTACCCTGGCTCTAAAATCCACCCACCAGCACCTGTAAAGCACAAGTGAACACATTATATCTCATTTGTTTAAACCGTACAAAAACTGAAGTGATAAAAACAACAATTTGACGTTTTACAGGAGGTGATGTGTCTAACTATTTTTTGGCTCTGAGCAGTTTCCAGGCAACCGGCGGAAACTCCTGGAAACTGCTGGTCGTACTGAAAGAAATAGTCTGACACATAACCCCTAAATGGTGAATTGACGTTTTTACACTTTTTGTAGTTTTTGTATGGATTACACAAACGAGATATAATGTGTTAATTTGTGATCTTTAGAGTTGTTGGTAGGTGGATTTTGTTACCATTTAACAGAGCCAGGCTAGCTGTTTTCCCCTGTTGTCTTTGTGCCAAGCTAAGCTTAACCTGGTTGTAGCCTTATATTTAACAGACAGATACAAGAGTGGTATCAATCTTATCAACTACTGTAACTCTCTGCCAGAAAGCAAATAAGTGTATTATTTCAAACTATTCCTTTAAACCCGAAAATGCCAAATTATTATTAGAAGCGATTAGATTTCAAGTTTTGTTTTCATTTTTTGTTTCAAAAGTATCTTCTTTTTAGAGAATATAAAGACATGGCTGTAAAGATATTAGTAAATTTTGTATTTGAACAAAGCTATATGCACGAATACCAACATAATAACCTAATTTCTGAATTCCAAAATACAGATTAAAGATATATAATTTTGATTTAAAACATGCTGATACATGTGTGAATGTTTTATATACATGAAAGTAAAGTTGTATGTGCTGGTGTACAATATTACTGGGGAAACTGACAGAAAGAGCAGGAAATTGGTAAATTGACCCTTTGTGTTTTCTCCTAGTGGAGGCCCTTCACCTAGGAACTCTGATGGCTGCACATGGTTACTTCTTCCCCATCTCAGACCACGTCCTCACTCTCAAAGATGATGGCACTTTCTATAGGTTTCAGGTAAGAATAATTTCTAAGGTAATATTTTTTTCAAAGACCTAAGAAGAGGAAAGCTTAAAAGACCTTAATTGTAGTGCTGGGGTCAAGGACTTTCAGTTGAGTCCAATAAAACAAAAAATTGTATACTTTTATTTGAAGACTGAATTATTTCATCCACATTTTTATTAGGGGCATATTGTGTCAAACATGTTTAATGTCAAATAACTCTGTTTCAGCCAGATTAAGGCTGTTCATCCCATAATTTTTAAACAGGCTATACCATGTGTTATGTCATCACCTGAACTATAGAGAACATTTCGCTTATGTATGAATAGCAAGTTTTAACCCAGAGTTTCTTAAGAGTCCGGAGTCATGTGCTATGCTAACAGGGTTGCAGTGGATTTCTAGGACTGATGAATTGTTATTTGTTTAATGTATTTTTCATATAGGAAAAAATACATGTAAGGGGCGAGCACACAGAGATGCGCCGCTAGAAACGCGTCGCCAGCAAAACCATTGTTTTCCTATGCTACGGCGCGCCAGGCGTATCCTGCGCTCTTGCGCCACACTTCGCGTTTTTCTAGCGGTTTTTAGACGCGTATAAAAAGTTTAAATATCCTCAACTTTTTAGCGCAAGGCGCGGAATCACACCGATAGTCAATATCAAACTTGGCCCAGGCAGCCAATCAAATCAAGCAAGAGGCGGGCTTTACTACTTCACCACTTTCTTCCTGTTGCGTGAGCAGCCAGGTGGAATTTCCGGTATAATGCCGTTTACTATGCCGATAAATGGACCACGAGAGAGCAGGGGGGCAGGCAACCCCGCTCCTCAGACGCACCAGCTGTTTTGACGTTTTTGAACCGCATGTAGCGGTGCGTGTCTGTGTGATCGCCTCTTTAGTAGGTTTGAAATATGCTGTATTGTCATTTCTATATAAAACATCTGAAGCTCTTTCCATGCTGTTTAAAATAAAGTACATAAATCACTTTACACATGACACATTTCCAACTCTTAATAGCTGAGAATTTTGGAGTCTATAAATGGGGTGACATGCCAGAGAAAAAGTTGAGATATCTGTTAAAGTGCCTCTGCGTGAGATGCTGGAGTCAAAACGGTAATTAGGAGTTGCTGTGGACCATAATACTACTTACAGGTTCATGAAAAAAGTTTTTAAAAAACAACAACAACACATGCTGTAAATCAATGGGCAAAGTAAATCAATGGGCTGTTCGTGTTAGTAGTAGGCTCCACTTTGCTCTTTACTTGTAATAGGTTTTCATCTGAAGCCAGTCCATACAATGCTGCCCAAGGAGGGTCAAGATTCATGCTGGTGTCTGTTCTCAGCGCTCACTGAAAGGAGCTTATGTGCTTTAGATGTTATGCCCATTATACAACAAAATGTTTTATTGTGACAGATGCAGGGCCGTGACTGTGTGCCCACCTCGCATGATTCAAAACAATATGTGGTTAGCTGTACGCTGTCAACAATGTACGGTTTCTTTTTGTTTTGTTTCTTAATGACCTGTTTTTCCTTTCAGACTCCATACTTTTGGCCATCAAACTGCTGGGAACCAGAAAACACAGACTATGGTGAGAGAGCTGTTCTGTTGTCTAACTGCTACTTTGTGCATTGAGCAGTATGTACTGAAGAGGCTAATGATGCAGACTGCTTGTGTAGTGCATAAAATACATTTGCCCAGTCGATATGTTATTACTGCTGATGCTACGAAAAAGGAACACAAATGATGCAACTGCAGTATGTGAATGGTAGATAGAAACATAAAATCACATTTTGTTTTAGATGCTTGGCCCACAGTTAGAATCAGTCATAGTGCAGTTGGCAGCATGCAATCACTCTCTGTGCTTTCTGTCTTTTTTATATTTTATATATTTACATTTTCAGTGTACTCCAACCTCAGTCAATTGCCTCAGTCATACTCTGACTGAGACAGACTGATTACAGTGAAGGAAACCAGGGATGCGTGCACCTGTTGTGCACATTTGGCTAAATGTTTTAATGGTGATACAGGGATGAGCTTTTCATTGTTTACAGCGGAGCAGAGTGGAGATAAACATTTCATAATGCCAAAAATGGTTTGGGTGAATAGCCGCAGCCTTACAGGTCTTTCATTTGTTGTTTGAGTTGTAGGAGATGCTAATGCTCACTGTGGGAATAATCCTGTGAGTGTTAGGGGAAGTTTGAACGTCTCAGATGTAGCAACTGATTCACGTGAATGATGCCTCTTAATGAAAACAGTCTAATGACATAATCAAGCTTCCACATAATGGTCAGTTAACAAAGGATGAAGGGATGATGATAGTACAGGAAGACATCAAAAGTCAGGTGCACACACACATACACACAAGCACACACTGTAACAGACGCTCAGACACCATGCACAGTCAATGACCTTTGTGATTTGCAGGCCAGTTTAAATGTGCAGTTGAGAGGATTAAATGAGTAAACGCAGGGCCACTTAAGGCTGTTAAAACCAAGCTGAGATCCCGTTCTCCCTCTATTACCAATCTCTCTGTCTCTCTGTGTCTCTCTGTCTCTCTCTCTCAGCTGTTTACCTCTGCAAAAGAACAATGCAAAATAAAGCACGTCTGGAGCTTGCAGACTATGAAGCGGTAAGTGAAAGAGGTCTTTTAGTGTCAGCACTCCCCTCTTCACATATCTGTTCTGTTCCTGTGTTGGCACCACTCTCAGGCGTTATCTCTTGCCTTTTTGTGCATACTGACACTGAGAACATTTGTTTTTCTGTGTGTTACTGCATCATTTATAACTTTCCTTTCACCAAAGCTACTAAATGAATCACTGGGTTAGTTACACTCAGGGTTTTTTCTTTTGTTTTTGAGCAGGGATCATTAAATATGGTATCCAGCCATGCACTGTACATAGTAAACATTATCAGACCAGATCCCTCTAAAGCCCTCCCCCCCTTTTTTTGTTCTTTGTTTCACTTGCAGGAGAGCTTAGCAAGGCTACAGAGAGCTTTCGCCAGGAAATGGGAGTTCATTTTTATGCAAGCAGAAGCACAAGCGAAGTAGGTTTCTATAAGAACCACACACACATTGAGCCATTATGAGTGAGTCCTCTTACACCCTCTTTATGACATGATTAAACTTAGTGGTTTGCTACAACTTCCCTGTAATTACCAGCACACAACTTGATGAACTGCACATTAAACATGTGATGGAGTAAACTAATCATACGTGTGTTGGAATAAGCCACATGTTCTGTAAAAACAGTTCTGAACTCTTTTTTTTTTCTTTCAGAGTGGACAAGAAAAGAGACAAAATTGAGAGGAAAATTCTCGACAGTCAGGAAAGAGCATTCTGGGACGTGCACAGACCAGTGGTGAGTAAAATTACTGATGTTGCTGTTACCGATATCTTTGCTGACATTATCAACATCATCTTAATTGTTCTTGCAAAAGTGAATGATATTGAAAAAGTAATTTCACACTGACCACACTCCACTCCACCACACACAGAGAAAAGAATAGAATAAACATAAAAATAATAATAATAAAAAGAAGAAGCATTACATGGTTATTCATTTACGCTCCCTGGGTTATTTTTATCTAATCAACACATTTCACAGGCAGTAGGGAAGGCTCGAACTGTGTGACAATGAAATTTTTCAAAATGTTTCACTTACAAGCACGTCATAGATTATGTCATTTGTATATGAGCTATACAATCCTGATTCCTGTGACATATGAAAGGTGTAAAGAGGTGAACACACCGTAAATCCCCCGTCTTGTATTCCTCTGCCACACACATGAAATGCCACATCAATAACTGTCACATCAGCTTCACTGCTGCTCTTTACCTTGTTCATGCACACTTGCTTAGCATTAGCATTTAGTTCCCCCAGCGGTTAAAGAGTCTCCTCTGCTGTATTTCTCTGAAAGCCATTGCTTCATGCTAAATTGGAAAATAAGTTAATTTATGTGTCCTTGGAGCAACATAATCAATATTAATTCAAATTTCACAGTGACGCCGTCAAGCTACTTAACTTTGTTCTTCTGGAAAAGACCTAGATTAGACCACTTGTTCAATCAGCCAGAATTTGCACACTAAGACTCTGATTTCCCACTAGTTTACTTGTTTTGCTAGAATTGGCACATTCCATGTTTAATTAACCACCATCTGACACATTGTCCTGGAGACTTCTCTGAATCACTTCAAATCCCAGCCAAGCATATTGGATTTGATTAACTGAAACTCATATAATGGTAGAAATTTTGCACCTTCACCGTTTGTGGTGTCATCCTAGAGGGCAAAGCATAATGTCATAAAAATTTAAGTTGAATTAACTCATGATTTTCTTATTTTCTCCTCATTCTTCTCACAGCCTGGATGTGTGAATACAACAGAAGTCGACATAAAGAAGTCCTCCAGAATGAAAAACCCCCACAAAACCAGAAAGGTACAGTACAACTTACCACTGATACACCTTTCTTTTAAGGTCAGGGTTGATAACACTGTAACAGACAGGCTTGTAGTTCCTTGCTGTGCTTGTCAGCAGCTGTGAGGTTCTATTTTATTTTTTATGTTTTTTGTCATCTCAGTCTGTGTATGGGCTGCAAAACGATATCCGTACCCACAGCCCAACCCACGCCCCCACCCCAGAGGCCAAGCAGCCTACAGAAGAAGAACTGCAGGAACAGGTTAGACCTGCAGGTGGCGCTCTACTATTAAAGAAGTCAATGCTAGCACTCAAAGTGTAGTTGTAGTTCTTATTTTTCATCTGTAACTTTATATTTACATCATTTATGGTATGCAATTAATTGCATTAACATTTTAATAAAATTATGATATGTACTGTACGTAACTAAGCACAGTAGTACAGAGTTTGAAGTGCACACATAAAGTCACAGTGGGTATGTATGTGCAGTTGGTATGTAAATATACTTGCAAACCAACAATTCCTTATGAATTCATGTAGACTGATGTATGCTAATTGTTCACTGCTATGGTTTCAGATCACCTTTTGGCAATTGCAATTAGACAGGCATCGACTGAAAATGTCCAAAGTGGCGGAGAGGTGAGCAATGTTCTTTGTGTCTTTATTCAGTTTAGCCATTGATCTGTTTATTGAGCCTTTAAACGGCCTAACATGGTTTGGAATTAAGAGCTCCGATGACTATGAGGAGTGATTGGGCCCAGACAGTGCCTTCAGTGAGCGTCAGGGCTGACAATGCCAGATACTGGATGGTACACAAAGTGTCGATTTGTCATTTTCTTCGCTGAAAAGAGAGGTGCATTCAGCAAAGAGTTCTCTATCCTTTTGTCAAATACAGGATCAAGCCCTCTTGACAGGCTCTACCTTTATTTCAATTTGAAGTATTTGCTCTCAAGAGGATTTCACTTCTCCTTTTGTCAGTTAAAACGTACAAATAAACAACTCAGTCATAATCACTCACAGAAAGGTATGGAGCATAATTTCACCAGACGTGATAATGTGATTATAATATACATCAGATTTCCACCAGTGATACAGATTGATGTCATTCATATGTTCTCTGTTGTTTCTCCTCAACATACAGTTTGCTGGGCTACACAGAGCAGTACGTTGAATACGACCCCTTCCTCACGCCTCCAGATCCATCCAACCCCTGGATCTCAGATGACGCCACAATCTGGGAGTTGGAAGCCAGGTGGGTACATGAGAAGAGCAATACAGATATTTAGATGGATACATAGAACGGTTGATATATTTTTACAGTTTATACTGTAAAGTGTTTTGTTGCACACATACATCCACATTTTTGTGTGTCCTCCAGTAAGGAGCCAGGCCAGCAGAGAGTAAAGAGGTGGGCTTTTGGCATCGATGAGGTTCTCAAAGATCCTGTGGGGAGAGAGCAGTTCCTCAAGTTCCTGGAGTCTGAGTTTAGCTCAGAGAATCTCAGGTACACGATGAAATACACACCAACCTGCACACACACACAAAATACTTGTTTTTGTTACTTATGAGAACATTGTATTGCCTGAAATTAAATCCTTGGAGGCTTTGCCTAACCTTAAAGCCTCAATCTGTATTTTTGAATACATAAATATGAAGTATATTCACATGCATTACTAGATAGTTTTACTTGATGAAATTAAATAGCATTTTGTTTCTCAGCTGATTATAATTGAAAATATTGGATTGTTTTACTGCCACATTTACTCCAAAGTGATGTAAATAATCCTTTTACATCATCATAGAACTAGACCTTAGATATAGTTGTAACGTAATCCATGTATTTAAAGACCTCTCAACAGTGGTGGAAGAAGTACTCAGACCTTTTACCTAAGTAAAAGTAGTAATACAGCAATGTAAAAATACTCCATCACAAGTAAAAGTCCTGCATTCAAAATATACTAAAGTAAAGATACAGAAGTATTATCAGCTAAATGTATTTAAAGTATCAAAAGTAAAAGTATTCAGTATGCAGAATGGCCATTTTCATAGTGTTAGAATATTATATTTTGTATTATATTTGATTATTATTATTAATCCATTAACTTGTTTAACTACTTTATTAATATGTATTAGGTAGTTTGATCAATAACAATTCATCATATTTTGTAAGATGATCATATGTTTTATATGTAATATCTTAATCTGCAAAGCAACCAGCAACTACAGCTGTCAAATAAATGTAAAAAGTACATTTGCCTCTGCAATGTAGTGAGTGAAAGTATAAAGTAACATAAAATGGAAATACTCAGGTGAAGTACCTCAAAAATGTACTTAAGTATAGTACTTGAGTACATGTACTTAGTTACTTTCTGCCACTGCCTGGCAATCAATATAGCAAGTAAGAAAGCAGGATCCAGTCATGTGTTTTGATTTGGATTATGGACTGTGCCTTTAACCGTAACTGCTACATGTCTAATCCCAACCCTTACAGTTGCCTAAACTGTAACCTTAACCACAAACCAAGTCTTGATCCTAAAATAAATGGTTAACTTTCGTGGGACCAGCTTTTTTTTCCCACATGGGTCCCCACAATGTGACTGTGTGAACAGATATTTGTTGCCACAACGTGTTTAATACAAGCACACAAACATGAATGCACACGTGAGAGACTGCCCCCCCCCATACACACAAATGAAATGTTCACATACACTATATGAAACACACTTGCAGGAATCTCACTGTACATGCCCGTGTGGTTATATTGGACTAACTGAACATCAGTTTTCTGTGATTCTCTGATGATAAGAGACATGATCAATAATATCTCAATAATATCACTTGAATGTGTTTTTACTGACTGTACAAATGCTAAAATAATTATTGGTACATTTCCATGTCAACAACAACATGGAAGCTAACAACTATCACTGTTATTACTGGGACCGTTGCTTCTTCCCATTTATAACAAGTAACCTACAGTAATATTGTTTCATCAAAGCAGGGTGAGCTGGTGGATGCAGCTTTTTTTTTGTTGAAAATATGCACAACTATAGCTGTGGCTGGAATAATACACGTGGGCAGGAATATTATGTTAATCGGTTTATTCATGGTATCAGGAATACTGCAGAGTATCAAATGTGCATGCTAACAGCTAAATATGAATAGAGTAACCACTGTGCAGGATAGCTCCTTTGCTCCCTCTGATGGTACATTCTTGTATTGTTTTTTCCCAAAGCTGATAAATGGTCAGTTTGATTAAATTATAATTTATTATCTCAGTTTATTATCTTGAGCGTTGTTTTAACTCTCCTGTAATTGAACATATATTTCAAGCCTAGTTTGACTTCTGACTTGAAATGAATGACGGTGTCAATGCACAATTTGCAGGAATGGTACCAGTGTGGATCTGACTTCCTTATCATTGCTAAGTTTTATGCCATCGTCTGTTTTAAAGAGTTTACTATTCGCTGTGCCACTTAAAATTTGTGGTCCAGAGTTACTGTATTAACAGGCAACTATCTTACTGTTAACCTTGGTCTGTAGGTTCTGGCTAGCGGTCCAGGAAGTAAAGAAGCGTCCCATCCGAGAAGTTCCAACTCGGGTTCAGGAGATCTGGCAGGAGTTTCTGGCCCCCGGAGCGCCCAGTGCCATTAACGTGGACTCCAAGAGCTACGACAAAACCACCCAGAATGTCAAAGATCCTGGACGCTACGCCTTTGAGGATGCACAGGTGCAAATGATACAAATACATTAAATCACATCAATAGCTCATTTCTGTAGTGGTTTATGTACAATTTTACACTGTACATAAGCATAGTGCAACTGATACAGCAGCAACATCATCACTCCTGGCAATTTATGAATCAGTGCTCTGTTTTGGTGGTCAATGGAATATTGCATTTTATAATTTCTGTGCAGCACTGTTACCTGTGTCTGATGCTTTTATACATTATTTTCACATTATGTGTTTCTACAACAGGAACACATCTACAAGTTGATGAAGAGTGATTCTTACAGCCGCTTCATCCGTTCCAGTGCCTACCAGGAGTTATTACAGGCCAAGAAGAAGGTAAAAACGCATAGCCTGACTCAAAACATTTGATAAACATTTAAGCTTGAAAATAAGAAGAGATGCAGAGAAGTACATGTACATGACAGTGCATGCTTACAACCTTTGTTGTTGTTGGTAATGCTGAAACCTGACCCCCTGGCACCCACAGTCACACCTTTTCAAAGTCTGTTAAATCACGCTTTAAACTTATTCCCAGTAATTCGTTAACATACAAAACAAGCATGGAAATTGAATTGCTGTTGCACTCACCTGTAGTGACATGTATTCTGCTACAGGGGCAGGGTTGATATAATTCTACTCTCTAAGTAAATACAGATATTTCTGACCACTAAGGGGCAGAAAATCATAGTAGATTTAGAACAATGTGGGCATCCAAATGGAGTTGTGTTTCTGTTCCTTTTAGTTGTGGTTTGGTCTCCACTAACTCCTCAACAAATAGCTAGTCTGTCTTGAGCTGCAGAGTTAGATGTCACTCCAAGCAACTCCTTGAAATTACATGCAGTCATTTGTGTTAATATAATATTGCTTAATGCAGGTTCAAGTATATGTCTCATACGAAAACGTACTGTATCTGAAATGGATATAAAATTCCTGAATACAGCGGCATATGTGGTAGAGTTGCTTAAAGGTGCAAACCAGGTCAAACCAAAAAGCATGTCAACCAAAATGGCACCCATATGCCAGCAATACCAATGAGGGGCAGAGAGAGTGAATGCAATGTATTAATAGAGTCTGCTTCAGGTGTGGATGATGGAGTAGGTAATCAGGACTCCTGTCGGGCTTGTAGAAACCATTATGAATAGCAGAGACACAGAGGCTGTCATAACATGATGAATAATTCACAATTATACAGGTGTATTTATGTGCTTAAAACCTGCTCTGTATCACACCTCTAGACTTTCTTTTCTCGTCATTCTGGCAAATAAGATTTTAGTATTATAGTTAGGGTTTTTTGAAAAATATCATGTGAATGCAGTACATTGGAAGTGACTCTTAACTATTTACCGAAGTTTGTTTTATACAATTTTTAACTTTTTTAAAAAAAATGGTTTTATAATGATGGCGGGGAACTCTTTCTCTATTCTGTTTTTGAAGTAGTCTGAACTGAAAGCACAGCTCTTGTCTATCTGACTTGCGAATTGTTTTTCTCTACATATTATAATTTATATATGACCCCTTTGAATCCTCTGCACGGTAAAATTACTTTACTTAAAGTGCCCTTTTTTTGTTCCCCCAGAAAAGTAAGAACTTGTTCTGAAGGCTCTTGCTTCCAGGTAATGTCCAACACAAAATGATGCGTACTGTACATTGTCATTTGGTTGTTGTATTGTCAGTGAAACTGCCAATTACTGTAGATATCTTGTGATAGCCACTCTTTATAGCATCTTTATGTTTTTAAATACACATACTATAAGTAATGTTACATTTACATTCAGCTCAAACCTTAAATGCACAGTGTATGCAATTCCAGCACAATGTCTATGGCTGCTCATATTGTTATTAAACCAGAAAATAAATGTATTTATTGTCTCTAATTCCAAATTACATATTTACCTCATTCTCTTTTCCCAACGCAGGGGAAACCAATAGCATCCAAGAGGCTGACCAATTGTGTGCCATCATGCTAAAATCAATGCCATCTCTCTCTCTCTGGGACATGGAGAGGGGGACCATATCATCTCTTTGTCATCATTGTCTGTCCATCCGCTCCTGGCTCAGCTGGGCAATGAGCTGGGCCATCTGTTCGTCTGTTGTCCACCGGATGTTGCATGTCCATGGAGAGGATGTTCCTTCTTCTCTCTCCTCTTACAGTACCTGATATATTTCCAGTATTCTCAGAAAGGAGGCACTGGTGGACTTGTGAGGACACTGACAGACTGGCGAGATGAAAAATGTCAAATCCAGTGTTCCAGTTCTTTCCATCGTAACTGCTGGATCGGAGCCCCCTCTCTCACTTCCAGCTGAAACAAATGATGTCAGAGAGAGAAAAAAGAAAAAAAACACATAGAAAAGATATAAAAAATGACAACTTAAACTGATAAATCTAACCAGTGTCATCGCTTTACATGATCTGAGGTCACAGATACTTTGTCACGCTATGGGAAGTGTTGTGCAGAATGAATATACAATATATATACATATATATTATGATTATTATTATTATGATTATTTATTGTGCATTTATTTTGCTTTGCATAATTTTATTTCACTACAATAATTAGCAGTTTTCATTGCACTTGTAAAGTCACATTCAAAATTACGAAAATGCTGTCTCCTGTCTTATGTAGAACATAATTCTTTGTTATTCTCTCCTGCATTTATTTTTATACCATATTTAAAGACACTTTTACTTACTTGTATTATTAAAGTTGGCCCTCTATCTGTTACTATGGCCTGAGCTTGGATTATTTGGAACTTTATGAACACAAAAAGTGCCACTTTAGCAATGATGATTTAGGGTAGCATTTATTCTACATGGTTGAAAGAATCCAAGAACAGTGCATGAACAATGCACTTTTGCATTCTACCACTAGATGGTGTTAAATGATTTCCTACAGCATGGATCTGGCTCCTTTCAAAAACCATCTCCTCCTCAACACAGATCAGCAAAATGCATCACGGTACTTTGCAGACAAATTAAGTTTTGTCATGCAAAAGTGCCATCATCCTCTGGTCTGCTGAAGGGGTTTTTGTTCAGACTGTACCCATCTGAGGTTTTATAGGGTCTGTTGATGTTTTAGCTCTTTGATGGCAGAAGTGACAGTCAATGTTTTCAGACTCTGTGTCCAGTGGTCAGTTTAGCAAGAGCCACAAAACAGACAAACATTATTGTCTCAGTTGCATCAAGGAATGCGAATTGTGGCATATTTCAAAGCATCCTCTTAGTGTGTTTGGGTACATGCACACAATGATTTATGGATTGGGGATTATGGGCTGTAATGTGATGTGGTCACAGTGCCAATGAGAGAGGATAATTTAGGGGTTTTGTAGGAGGTCATTGTTTCTTCACAATTTTGTACTTTATTGTCCATAGTGGTAAAATGTCATCCACTTCCTAAAAATGTAAATGCGAATGTCACAGGGGAACAGGGAACACAGGGGAACACAGGGGAACACAGGGGAACACAGGGGAAGAGGGAAAGAAAACTTGGAATGGAAAGGAAACGCTGTCACTTTGATAGGTTTGATATATCATGGATGGGTGGGCAATACAAAAAAGATATCAAGGTAAAATATCAATAGGCAGAGAGAGACAGACACGGGGAGAGACAGACTTAAATGAAAGAAGTGAAGCTTGGTTTGATTCACACAATGACCAGGGCCAATAGGATAAACCCTCCCAGTCTTGAGGAGGGAAGGGGGTGGTGGGGATTCAAAGTAAGGCAGGCTTTACAGTGAGTCAAACACTCTCAAAGACAGACTACCGACAGTCTTCACGGCACTAAGATATGGGCTTACTGTGAGTGAAACCTGAAGCTTCTCTCTTAAACCTAAAAACAAAAAGACTAAAAAGAGGAAGTTAGACTGAGAGAGAGTAAGTAAGAGATACAACTTTTTCAGGAAGATGGAAAACTGATTGTGTCCAAAACTTTGAATCTTTAGTGGGAGAAAAAGAAGAGCACGGACAAGCCTGAGGATACTACAGATTATGTTGCCATGGAAACCAAAACCTGGAAGCGGACGCAAGGACCACTGAAGGTGGACAACGTCCCTTGACTGCATCCTTGACACGTTACTGTCCCGCTGCGCACTGTGGTGAGAGGTACATAAACCATACTTTATACTTCACTGTGATAACACCTATTTAACACTTTATTTAAGAGTCAACAGTTTTAACAATTTCAAGAACTTCTAAGGATGTTTTAAAAAATGCCAACTATCATAACAAATAGTGTGCACTAATGCCATTTCTTTCAAAAAAAATTTTTGATGCAAGATGATACACAATACACATATAAATTAGCCCACTTCATTGGCTGAATTTTCATTTTAAATAACAGGATTTCAGAATACAATGATAAATGCTTTGAAGACGGACATTCTTTGCAGCGTATGTGAGGAAACAGTGATTATATATGTGAAAGTACAATGTACCATTAGGATTTACTGAGAAAAGCGTAGATACAGTAAGTGAGTGCTGCTTCGACATATCCCACGTGAGCGCTTCGAACTAGTGGGCAGTAAGAGACTGACTGAGATAGTGAGACTGAGTGACTCAGTGAGTGTCTGAATGACTAAGCGCAGAACCACGTAATTCGACCAGCAGTAGTTGTGCAGCTATTTGGTATTTCTGCCAGCAGTGAGGGTTTGATTCCCACTGGGCCCACCCATAGTAAAAATATACGCCTTAAAGGTACTTTAAGCTGTTCTGGATAAAAGTGTCTTCTAAATTACTATAATTAGTGGCTGGAGGTTCCAGAGAATTAGTGTTGTGAGTGAGAGAATTAGTGAGTGATGACAGTATGTTGTACTGTGCATCTCAGTGAGATTAAGAGTCAGTTTAGTTTTTCCAGTGAATATGAAAAAAAGAGAACGAGAGATAATGATGTTAATGTAAATAATGAACCTGTATTCTGTGTGTGCAAAATAATCTCTATTCTTTTTCTCTCTGTTCATGTGTACAGGTGTATATCCTTGTGTGTCTGTGCGTGTTCACTTTTATATAATTAATGTATTTGTGTGTAGTCATGTGCATACTGACATGTATCCAAGTTGGTGTGTGAACATATGTGTGCATGTGTATGTTCCAACAGTATGCGTGCAGTGAATGTTTTGCCTTCTGATCCTTCTTACAGCTCTGGTGACTGCACCACCTTGTACAGTTCACTCTGATGTCAAAGAGGATTTAGCACACAGACACATTACAGTTTCTTTAGCAACAGAAAACACTTCATTGTAAGCCTCTAAAGATAGTCAAACTGGTATTTGATAGAAACAACATTCTTAACATGTGAAGTTTACACATGAACAGGTATTAAGAAAACACTGAGGAAAGCGGATTAAAATGGCACAGTAATGCTGCATTTTGGCCAGTCGTGGCACATTTTTCTGTTAAAATCAGTCAAAATGTTGTTTTTAAACCAACAGAACATTCGCCTTGCTTGTGAGAAAAATATGGCCTAAAATTTTTAAAACCCCTTAACATGCAGTGGCCTGCAAGTGCGCCAGTGATATGCTGTGCAGCCAAACATTGTTCAAACCCAGAGAACATTTCAAATTTTAGTGAAGATCCTAAAGTTTCCAAAGACACCTAATATATCACCTAATATATATAAAATTATGCTCAAGACATCAAGAATATTTCTATTTCATGGAAGGGTAAAGCCTTAAAAAACATGGAGTCTTGGGCTCAGATATTTCACTTGTAAAAAATAATATAGCTTCAATAAAGATCTGAAAGATAGACAGATCTGATACAGAATATAAATGTGATACTGTCAGACAGTGCGAAATAAGGCCATTTTAGCAACCTTAAAGCTACTTAAGGGGAAACAAAAGGGGAAAACTTTATGTTAAGGGATTAACCAAACAAATTCCACCTTAAGTGCAAATGGAAGGTGGTGTTAATCACTGCAGCTAAGTAGTGTCATCCTGATCTGAAATGAGAAAACCTGTACTATCATAGCATCTCTAATTGCCCCTCATCCTCCACTAAAGCACTTAATGTTGCTGAGGCGAAGGAGTTGCCTTATGTTCTTGCCAGTACTTAGCTTGGAAAGCATTATATATGGGCTGCTAGTCATTATCAAGATGGATTGTGGTGACAAATGGCTGCCCAAACTGCCTAAAGCAGCCTCCTGGCAATGTTGGCATTAGACACATTTACACAGAAAAGCCCCCAAAAGGACCCCCCCCCCAAACTGTTAATGAGCCAACAGCCAAGCGTAGTTTGGGAAAATAGAATCCGCAAATGCAGATAATGACATGGTTCCTCTTTGTGTAATTGGCTCCAAGTGAAAACATTTCATTTACCTCTCTTTCCCTCTCTCTTTATAGCCTGTGTTTGAGTCTGTGTGTGTGTGTGTGTGTGTGTGTGTGTGTGTGTGTGTGCGTATGCACATATGTGTGTGGTCACGCATGGGTGTGTGTATGTGCGTGTGTGTGTGTGTGTGTGTGTATGCAGTTACTCTTGTGTGATTGAGGTTTGAGCTGCACGGTGAATTAAATGCAGTTCTACTGTAATTAACTGCACTTACCAGTCTCTGTGTGAGACTTTCTGACGCACCAATAATTGAGGCATCAGGTTTTGTTTGTTTTAACCTGCCTTTGAAGACATGCTGGGAAGATGTTTCACATGGTTTAGTGGAAGTACATCTGTGTGTACAAATTTGAAAGTCTTGAAAGGATTCTTGTTTCTTTTTTCAATTATTTTAACTGATAATCTGAAATATTAAAATATTTAGCAGCTAGGCTGGATTTTCAGGACTTATGTTCTTTATTTCACTTTGAGATTTGAAAAAATACCCATTCTTATCCAGACAGAAAACATTACCATGGTATTATAATGCCATTCTGAAAAACAAAACATAACAAGTTACCACTGATGATAATAGTTGTTTTCAAAAAGGCTTGTGTCTAGCTCAGCAGTCTCTCTGGTATTTGTTTCTGTAATTTCATTAGAAGTCTGAATTTTGGAACCAAGGTCTGCCACAGTTCGGTGAAGCATATCCCCCAAGTATTTGTGGTTCTGGTAAAACATAAAGCTGTGTTTGTGGACAATATTAGTGTTTAGCAGACAGAAAAGTTTGGTTCAGTTTGGTCTCTTAACACACAAAACCACAGTCTCCTTCCGTCTCTGGGACTCTGTGATGATTAGTGCTATGCGTCAAGGAGAGACAGACAGATAGAGTGACAGAGAGAGACAGATGGGGAGAGAAAGAAATAAAGAGACAAATAGCTTGTGGAGAGATGTACAGTTTTGGGAGGAGGGCATGAAGCCCAAGTTGTGTTAGTTTTGTTTCCCAGTAGGTCATCTGTCCCAAACCCCACCATCTCTTCAGTCCCTTTCCTTCTATCTCCTAACCCCACCACTAACTGCCTACCCTTTCACCTCAGCGCTCCCTCCAAAGCCCCTGAATCCCTACCCCAAAATCGCAATTGGTCCCGCAGCAGAGATTGATGAGGACAGCTTGGCAGGGCCGGCACTATCATACTTAGGCTGAGTTTTGGAGTGGAGAGGGAGCGCGGCTGCTGACTGTATAGGCCATCCGTCATGCCCTGTGTACACAGTCGGTCAGGTTATTCCTCAAAAGTCCCCAGGGCTTTGCAGGCTGTAGCTCACAAGAGTCACAGGGTGCCTCTTTAAACGATGGATAGCGCAGGAACAGGGAAACAGAGAACAAGAGCCGGCACACAGAAGCAGAGCCTGTTCCCCTGACCAGGGGTTCATGCATTTAAATACACAGTCAGCAGGAATGAGATGGAGCAGCTACAGACAAATGAGACTGTGCTGTACATGGAAGGTAGATCCCTGGGAGATGGAATGGGGTCATGACTCCCTGATGCAGTAGGTGGTGGAAGGACCCAGCGGGAGTCTTTGGTTTAGTTATTCTAACCTTATGATGGGTGTGTGTGGGCGTGTGTGCTGGCTTGTGTGTGTATGCAAAAATGTGTGTGCCTACAGAAAAAGCACAAATCTGAGATGCAGTTTCCATCCTGATGAAGATATTTGAGGAGTTATTTTTGGCAAATAATAATAATTATCATTATTTTCCTGTGATGCTCTCAATTGATTTCAATATGCATTTTTCTTCCAGACATCCAAATACCAACTTACTTGATTGTAAGTGTAGAACATTTAAATCTGATTTATTGGCAGTGTACACAAGACCCAGATACTTCCTTCCTCCACAGGTTTGATCTCTTAATGAAGAAAAAATAGATTTAAGAGATCAGATTTGCACAAGAAAGTGTTAAAAAGTAAAATAGATCTTCTGTGTCCAACTCCAACATATCTCTTGATATCCTATAGAAAAAATCTGCTTAGAATTCAAACTACATCTCTGCTACATGGACAAACAGCTGCTGTTTTGCTTAAGGCAAGTGCTGCCGGGATAGTGATATACAGACTTGAGTGCTCGTGCAGCTTGGACAGAGCTGCCATGACCTCAGGGTCAAGGCAGAAAAAAGGAGGCAAAAAACAGAGTGGATTATGATAACGTAATTTGTTCCATGTCAGAGTGAGTTGCAAGTCCAGGAAAGGAAGAAAGGGAACATACAAATTTGCACAGCAAAGAAGAGTCTGTGAATAAGAGCAGCCAATGGCCTCAAGGCAGTTTGGTTCTCTGTCAGAATTTCTGACTTGATGTCATGCAACGCTTGTCAAGAGCAACATCTGCTGAAAAGATGCTTGAGTGATGATCAAAAATGTGCTGGTGCAAATACTGACAGCATGCACACAGGCGGATACTCCATCCTGAATATCGGAGAAATAATTCCTAAAGATGAAACTATTTTTCTGGTGCTGGCATGATGCAGAAGACACTATGGCGACTGTGGACACTATGGGTCATTCTCAGATTAGTTTGCTCCATAGTATATCACCAAAGAGTAGAAGAGTAGACTCCCAAAGGGTACTATAGAGTTCCCCAACTCTTCCCCTAATAACATGCAGATGGGCCTCTCTAATGCCTGTTTACATATCTGCGGCATAGTTCATGACTAAAGTAAGCAAAGCCCTAATTATTTTACCCGGCGACGGGACCAATAAAATCAACTTCCCCTTCTCGTTATGGGTGTTTAAGTGTATCCTTTGATGGCAGGGCTTTGTTTATTTTTGGAAGAGTTGCGTAGCCGAGAGGAAAGCAAATAGAAGTAATGACACAGAGATGCTGACAAATGGAGGCCCTGGTGATGGATTAATTTCCTCAATGATGCCTGGAAGGCTAGACTGCGAAGGTGGTTCAACATGAATGCACATTCACACAATTGCAAACATGATTGGCAATACTAATATCATGTTAACAATTATATGACTGTCATGTATCATCACATACTGCCTGAATTAGTGTTACACCAGCTTCAGTGTTAATCATTTTAAGATTCTGTTCATGTGACAAAAGATGATTTATTCTTCAGAAACCATCTTTTCTGTTTAGAAATGTAATGCATAGTAATGTCTCTCTCTCTTTTTGTAGAATGCTGTGGAGAATAACTATCCCAGTCATACTGGCTGGGGTGCTCTGCATCACCGCAGAGACCAAAAAGCCCCGGCCCCAGGGATCCATCCCATCCCCACACAAGACCAAAGGGAACTTGTCCTCAGAGCGTCACCACCGGCTATTGCAGCAGAAACCAGAGGTGCTATCCTCCAGCCGGGAGGCCTTGGTTGTGACAGAGCGCCGCTACCTCCGCAGAGACTGGTGCAAGACCCAACCACTCCGTCAGACAATAAGCGAGGAGGGCTGCCGCAGCCGCACTGTGGTCAACCGTTTTTGCTACGGCCAGTGCAACTCCTTCTACATCCCCCGCCATATGGGCCCCAGCTCGGGTCAGGGCCAGAATCGAGGACAAGCCTCAGGCTCTGGAAGGAAAAGCCATAACAAGGCCCAGGAGCCGTTCCAGTCCTGCTCTTTCTGCAGGCCACACCGCATCACACAGCTCACAGTGCAGCTAGACTGCCCAGACCTGCAACCCCCTTTCAGACACCGTAAGGTGCAGAGGGTCAAACAGTGTCGCTGCATGTCTGTGGATGTGAGCGGCCATGGGAAACTGTGAAGGAGGACTTAAAAGGTCTTTTAATATTGAAATGACATCATATGAGTATTGTCAAGGGCAGAAATTTACAAACTTTGCCAAACAAGGACTGGCTTCAAGTTGAACAATTCTGCATTGTGTTGTACAAATAATAACTTGTCCCTCAATAAAATGACATGAAAACTGGTATTGGAACTGGTATTATTAAACAAAGACTCAACATTGATTTAATCAGGGACTAGCAGCCATGTTGGCAAGCTGATGCTATTGAAAGAGACTGATTCAAGTGGCTGTGCAAGAGACACTGACGATGAAGCAGCCAATATTCAACATTAAACAAGTTTTTTTTTCTCCCTGTTATTTCAAAAAGTTCATATGTACTGTACCTGGCTATTTGTACATTTGTCACTACAAAACATTATGGACACTGATTGGCTGGCTGATTATTCAGTGTCTTAAAGAAACTAGACTGTAGAAATAGTGTGGCCTCTTTAAAAGTTTCTGTAATATGACATGTTTTTCTGCAGGTGGATCTACAGTAATTACATAGTTTGCCAGCAATGTTTTTACCCGTGGGAGATGTTAATGGTGTTTTACAAGTATTGTATCTGTTATCCTGTATCTTTCCCTTAACTTCAATGATGTCACAAAGGATACACAAGTTGATGTCAAGGAGAAGATTTCAAGAAACATGACAATACAGCAATGACCAGTGGCAACCACCTGCTAGGACACAGGCCTGGCCTGTATACTGTACATTTCCACAAATATACTAGCCAGTAGGAAGAAAATACTGCAGCATGTGTAATGGAGGTGCAATGCAATATATACAGTATATATATTTTATGTATGTGTGTAAGTATGTATGTGAAAAGTATATTAAAATCTATTTCATATAAAACAGTGGTTTTTAAACTGCATGTAGTTCTGTACCACTTAATATCACAGTTGGACAAATGATAAGCAGAAAACAATCAGCAACAGAAGAATTTTTATTAAAAATTTATGTAATTTCTTTTATTCAATAAATATATTTTTTCATGGTCAAGGGTATTCAATCAAAGCATATTGTTGGTATTGCACATGGACATCACATCACATGGTCTTACTGCTTCATTAGCATATGGGAGTTCACACACTCACACATAGAAGGAATGGCAAAACTAACTGCATAGGATTTTGCTTAAAACAAAGCAAGTTGACAATACTGCTGAATAAAACAATAGTAGGTCTATATCAGGTCACACCACTTAGGTATGCACAGCCTTTCTGGATATTAAACCACAATATAGAAGGTGATGTATGTAAAACACATGTATAATTATCACTAGGTTCTGAAACACACTTGATGAAACTATTAAGAAAAGCAAATTTCATGTTTCAGCCTATGTAAAACAGATTTTTCTTCTTTACATGTAACATTTAATTACAGATGATTGACCTCTCCCCTGTGCGATAAGGCACTTTCTGTCTGGCAGGTGATCCATACCTACCGTATAGAAAGGTTATAAAATTCTGTGCTTTTCACCATTAAGGAAGATATAAAGAGGAAGTGTTCATGCCTTCCTAATAAACTAGGCTTGGGAATCACACTAAAAAAGAAAACAGGCTACATATGGCTTATAAAATACTGAGAAAGCTTGGATACAGTGTTGCTACAAATTTCATACTCCAGTGAGAATTTTCTGGCATTTTCTGGCAAATGACTCAACCACATTTAATCATCTCAGCTTAAGGATGTCTTTTGGTAGCAATATTTCATGTAATTATGCAAATGCTATCAAAGGGTGGCTGAGAATGTAACTTTTCATTCCATTTTTAAACAATATAATATCCACTTTGAACCAACTCACAATAAACAACAGGTCTAAATTAATTGAAAACAAATACTGGAAGCAAATAAATGTTGTAAAAATGACTGATGAGTCTTTGTCAGATTGTACAAACAGTGCTTGTGCAATAGGCTTGGTGATGATAATTTTCCATTCTCTGCTTCAGATCTTCTGACCCAGCTTTGCTTTCTGTGGAATAAAAAACGGGTTTGAGTTATTTACAGCTGGCAGCACTGACACTCATCTCAATATGTTACTGTAGGAGTGTTGTTTCTTCAACACCCTGACAAGTGTATGTAAGGAACAGAGTCTGTTAGGGGGAAGAGACAATTTGCACCAGGGGAAAAAAAAAAGATGAGGGCAAGTACAGTTGGAACTAAATTAACAAATAAAAGCACACATGAGACCATATAGTAACCGTGACACGAAGTGTAAAGACGTACTATTCCAGTTGCATGTTTAGGTTTCACATTGTAGGAAGCCTTCTCCCTGGCCTGTTTGAAGCACTCTTCAGCCATTTTGACCCTGAAAAAAGATCAGTAATAACCATCAGTCATCCTATGGAGGCCTCAAAAGCAATAAATTGGATGGACACACTCATTCACACTACTGAAATTCATTATTTCACCATAAAAAAAGAAAGAAAAAAAATTCCAGCTTGGACCATCCAAACTATGGTCAATATGGTATTTGGACACCATGATCTCGGTTTGTCAAAATACCAGTCCTCCTACTTTGAAATGACTAACTCTAGTTTACTATTGCATGGAGAGATCTATGGAAAGCCAAGTGGACTATAAACATCTCAGAAATGTAGTGTACCATCCTGCTGAGACAACAATTGTAGCCTCACCAAGCCGCAAAGAAAAAGCTGCCCAGGTAAGATATGGATAGATACCAGCTACAGACACAAGTGTGCTAAATAATAATATATGGGCTACAAAGGTCCAATGCACCCCTTTTTTCTAATCAGGTATATATATATATATATATATATATATATATATATATATATATATATATATATATATGAAAACTAGGAGAGTCTTTTTACTAGACCATAATCTCTAATGCATCTGCAGAATTACATGAGGCTGTTTTGCCAGTTTTCAAGTGGCTCCACATGATCACAGCTGATGGAGGCTACAGTCCAGTGAGAGCTCGATTCTACGCAGGAGGCACGCAGAGGCAGCAATTGTAGCCTGCCAAGGGAATAGTTGTAGCCTCATTGAGGCTTAAAAAACTGCCCATTGTGGGACTTGAACCCTGGTTTCCAGCACCACTAAGCTATCTGTATTAAGAACATTTCAATTCATTTCTATTACACAGTTATTAATTTGGGAGTTTGGGATATGCTTCCAATTTCAGCAAGAGAAAATTAGTGTATGATTTTTCCCTCACTTATTCTGTATTTATTTAAAGGCCCTGATAACATATTTTCTTAATCATTCAGGCAATGTATTTCTGTGTTTAACTAGAATTCAGTAAGAGCATAATAATAAATTATTATTCAATTATAATCATAAAGGCTAAAGGCCATCATAGTCGCCAATAAATTTAAGATACATAAATACTTTATTAATTCCAGTGGGAATTTTTTCTGTTACAGCACCTTAGAGCTTTTAAGACAAGATAAAAAACAAAGAAATATAATTAGACAATACAATACAAAAAAAGTCTATCTATACCTTGACATAAGGCAAAGAGGTAGAACTGTTAATTTTAAGTACTGTGCAAATATATTTGATACAGCAGTGTGCTGTAGAAGTGGGGAAGAAGGGGCCCACCAACCAATGACAATAAAACACTAAAAAATAATTTTGCCAGTAAGAACGGAACAAGAAATCGAGCTGAATTTGGGCTTTTTGTTGTGTTTCTGGTTTCTGCCCACACAATTCAAACATACCTTGGTCTTTGATCATTTCACTCTCTCCACTAATATTTCCCCTTACATTTCCCAAACATAGATATAATGGACCCCCTTGGTAAGGCTACGATTGTTGTATCGACAGGCTACAATTGTTGCCTCGGCAGGTGACAATTGTAGCCTGCCAAGGCAACAATTGTAGCCTGCTGAGGGGTTCATTGTAGCCTTGGCAGGCGTTCTGTCGGATGGTACACTACATTTCTGAGATGTTTATGGTCCACTTGGCTTTCCATAATAGTTCGCCTCTGCTCATTACTGTGTGTGCCATGTTTGCATGTCTATACAGCGCAGGTGAGGATTAATATCTCTATTTCCACTGGAGTCTAAAAGAAAAAATCAGCAGAAAGAGAATTGGGATGATTGCCTATGGCAAAGGGCAAAGAGTTAATGCTTTCATATTTGTTTTTATTCTTTCCTACTGAACAAGATTGTGACATTTTGCTTCTCTTACAAATACATATCACAATTCAATCTTCATTTGGCATAATGGACCAATTTGCTTTTTGTTGACATATGCAACAGTATCTTTATATTCATCAAACCACTGGAAGCTAACTGGATGCTGCATGTGTTCTTTTCATTACTGGGGTGAGGACAAAGATTTGGGTCATTTAACCTCTTTTCCCTTCATGAATTTGAATGACTCTGATAGGATCTTCAGTGAACACGAGATGTACTGCAAGTTATTAATGGTTCGGGAACTTACGCTTGGGGAAAATTGTAAATGTAGGAACATTGGTGTATCTGTAATGACATTTGAAAAGGTCAGAGAGTGGTGTACCCTTCCCAAAGACACAGAAAAAAATAATGAAAAAACCCTGATATTTCCACAGGATTTGATTTTAGGACAATAGGTTCAAGTGTCCTGTCAGAAGAAGGTATCTGTATCAAGTATAATGTCACATTCTGAAACAGGAAACTTTTCTTCCCATCATATTCTCACCGTTCCTGTAACATCAGCTTATTCTGCTTCTTCCACTGGTCTTTGAAATCAGTGGAAAACTCGTGCCAAATGGAGAAGAAAGTGTTAGGAGAGACCTCTTTCTCTCCTCCTTTGGGTTTAACTGAGAAGGACACGCTCAACTCCAAGAAGCTGAGGACAGAGAACAAAAACATTACTCCAAGACCAAACTATTACAACATGAGATTATAGAAACCTACACCGATTGTTGTGAAACCTGGCCATGTTAAGCAAATATGCAAAATATTAAAGTTAATCTTAGAATAATATGCTTTTTCAGAGATTTAATAGTAGAGTAACATAAAAAACACAAACCAATGATGACTGTGCATTTCAGAGAAGAACAGAAAAAAAAAATAAAATGGAAATACTGCCACTAAAGCAGCATAGTCATTTTGTTTTTTCTGATGGATTAACTTCCAGGACTAAATAGAACTCTTATACAGCTCATATACTGTGTTTAGCTTTGTCACACCTCTCCCTGGTGTGTATAAGCCTCTATGTAAGTTTTTGTACATACATACACACATACTCTATAGTATGTAAGCATGACAATGACAAAAAGACAAGGAGACAAAGACAGATCTAGCAAAAGGAAAGCATGAATATGGCAGGTGACACACGTTAAAGTGTTAAATGTGGTGGCCATTTGCAGTGGATCAATACAGTGGACAGGTTGGGGTCTCTTTGTTTGGAGTGTGCTATAGGAACACATTCCTAGCCAGCAGTAACAGAAGCCTGGAGCCAAGGCAGTCTACTCTCACTCCGCTTAGATAAACAACACAGACACCGCACAGGGGGCCTCCCGTCTACTGAAGGCCTGGCATGATGGCCTGCACCTTCCATGTAACTGAAGGAATCAGGAGCCCTAAATATTACAAAGCAGCAAGATTATATTTCTTCACTGCAGTGAGAATATATCAATTCGAACTGTACTGGATTGCATTATCCTCAAATTCAACTGTTATCACTGTTTTGACGCTTCACAAAAGACCAAATGTAAACCCATGAAATTGAATAGAAGTGACTGCGCTTATCTTTCAAGTGAAGAAGCTGCAGGAAAATGTTTAAAGATAAAGAAAGCTTTTACATCTTCTGAGTGTCTCCCAGCTGCTTCTCTTGTGTTTCCAGTTCGGTTTTGGCTGTAAAGGAAAGCATAAGTAAATACAGGATTAGATTAGGACCAATACAGGATTTCCTGTAATGTCAGAAAATACATCTTTCACCTACAGTACAATGCAACTTGTATATAGGAGGATTCCACATGTCACCATCACTTAAATCAACAGTCTTCTTCAAGGTCAGTGCTGTGCCACCAGGTTATTAAGTGTTGGATTGTCTGCTGTCGCACAACTGACAAATGAGTACTGCAGATTGCAGGACAAGTACTTCTTTGTGCAGGAGTTACTTCAAATGGAGACAGATGACTGTGTGTGTGTGTGTGTGTGTGTGTGTGTGTGTGTGTGTGTGTGTGTGTGTGTGTGTGTGAGTGAGTGAGTGAGAGAGAGAGAGAGAGAGTGTGTGAGTGAGTGAGAGTAAAGAAGACAGCGAGAGGGTAAGAAAACTGGGAGTTGGACATCATGGTACACATTTGGCGATATTTCTAACAGGCCTCAACATTTATCTCATGGGCCATCAGGATAATTTTGACTGTGTTATAAATTATGATATAAGACAACAGCAGTGAAATGTGACAGCCTCAGTCAGGAAAATGCTGCAAGTTACTACTTATCAAATTTCAGATCCATGGGCTAATATTTTCCCCCAAATATAGTAGTAGTCACTCCAGCTGTTTTTTTTTTTGCTGGTCTATATCTTCACTGTGCTGTTGTATGACTGTCAAAAGGTTAGACATTAAATTATCTCCCAGACAGCTTCTCTGTCCCCTCAAGGTCAATTATCTGTAAGCTGCTGCTGCCTTAAACTGTCAAATGATCAGAAATGACCTTCGGCCTCCTCATGGCTTTCCAAGACAGACACGACAGCAGATGGGACAGAAAATCTTTCCTGGCACAAATCTGTGTTCTGCTCTTATCCTGGGAATATCTGGTTGCTACGTGTAATTGAAGCCAGAACCACATCTAAAGATTGCAGACAAACCCGTTGAGACCAGCACTATGCTTTATCACTCCACAGTGCTAAATCACTCTGTAGCCCTCAATCATGTCTCTCTCTGCTGACGGCTCATCAATAAATTATGACAAATTGATCAATAATGTGAATGAGGCTTGTTAAAAGCATCTTAATATCAGGACTGTGCTTTGTTCTCTGAGAAAAGATGTTTTAAGATGCTACTTACCATTACTAACACTGAACTGGAAGATCCTGTTTTGAGTGATGTAAAATATATTTTTTAATACCTTGAATATCAATTTAAACTCTGACACTCTTAGATAAACTTTTCCCTGACGCTGAGTCATTCAATATGACTTCAAAATGATAAATTTTGCTCTTATCTACTTATATTATTGTGGTGATATTAAGACAATGTGGTATTGTGGGCCAGGATGATTAAACTGATAAACATTGTATTTACAACTAAATAAAAGAAAACATTTCAAAGAATATTATTTAAAGATGTCAGTTCTGTTATCGCATCATGATAAAGATCAACATGTCTATTCAATATGTGATTTTACTATAGTAGTTTGATGTTCACTTTAACCATATCGGCCTACATGATGCGACATCCCAAGCAGCAGTTGTAGAGTTGTAGTTGGTAGAAAACAGAGGGAGAGTTTGACATCAGTCTTACTAATCTTCATGTCCATCAGAAACAGATTATCACATAGCCAATGCTCTCTCGCTAGTCACAGCGACTCCATCAAAGGCCTGCATGCATGAGAATTTGTGAAGCGAGCGGGGAAAATTGAGCTAGACCAAACAGCAGAGCTCCAACAAGTCCGCTCCCACTGTTATTCTGTGGTTAGTTTCATGGTCAGAAAATAAACAAAAGCGGTTTAAACTGTGGAGCCAGAAACAGTTTAACCCCAGGCTTTTTAGAAATTACAGAAATAACAAAAATAAGACATTTGGCTGTTGTTCTTTTTTCACCGCCGCAGTGGAGGAACCCCAAGAATCCCGTCTGGAGCCTTCTGAGTCACATGTCCATGTTACGGTGCTTACATTCTGCTCTCAGAGGAAAAACCTCGTCATTTGCATCAAAGAGAGAGCTCCCATATTTCTCTCAAACACAGAGAGAGGAAAAGAGAGGGAGAGAGTGGGAGAGATGCTTTCATCTGCAGACTTCCTTTAAAATGGACAGTGAGCATTACCGCGGAAGAACATATGCTATATATTATACTCTCATCTGAATACAAAAGCAGTTGGAAGCGAGGCCTGAGAGCCGGGTCCTTCAGAAAGATTGGTCACAGTCAACTGAATGTAGCCAGGGTCAAAGCCAATGCTACATAAAGAATGACATTTGGCTTGTTATGTTAAAACAAGCATAACAAACTAAGTCTCACACCTTTGAAGTGGACCACAATATCCCAATATTGTTGTACTGTAGATGTCAGATTATGGATGAAAAAGCACGATGGTATGACATCTGGTGGACATGATGGATAAACATGACTACATTTTCAGTGGATTTTGCCATTACAATATCTAGAATTCCACCAATCGGAAGGGCGGCGTTTCGATCCGATTCAAATGGAGTGTCTTTCTCCATTGCTGTGCCTTTGGTGTGAGTGAATGAGTTAGTTTCTTTGAACTGATGGCAGGAGGCACCTGCTATTAGTGAGTGAATGGGATATGTAGTGCTTCGTGTGTGAAGCGCTTTGAGTAGTCGGAAAAGACTAGAATACAAGTACAGTCCATTTAGTCCAGTCAAGTACAGTCCATTCTAGGGCCTCCATGAGATTGACAATAGTGGTTTTGAGTGAAATGTCTCAACAACTGTTGGATGGATTACCATGAAATTTGCTACAAACATTCTTGTTCCCCTCTGACTTGTCATCTAGCCATCATCAGGTAAAATTTCCAATTTGTCCAATACTTTGGTTTATGACCAAATATATGTAAAACTAATTAACATTCCCATCATCCTCAGCTGTTCTTTTGTGTTTAGTGCTAATTAGTAAATGTTAGTGTGCTAACACACTAAACTAAGATGGTGAACATGGTAAACAGTATACCTGCTAAACATCAACATGTTAGCATTGTCATTCAATAGCATTCAGCTCACAGCACAGCTGTGTGTACAGCCTCACAGAGCCACTAGCATGGCTGTATACTCTTGTATAGTCTTGTTGGAATAAAAGGGCAATGGAAGAGGAAGTGCTCATCATTTACAATCAATTCATCATCAACAGCCCTTTTAGTAAACACCTCACTGAGAAGGTTAATTTGATTTTATAATAGGAGAGAAGGAATGATAGAAAGAGAGAAGAGGTCATGGAGGCAACAGGGTGCTTCTAATCTTTGTCATTTCTATGACAGAAAAAAGACAGAACCTTGTTATTAGAATGGGACAGCAGAATGACAGTGGAAAAATAAAGTATGACAGGAACTGAGGAAAAAATCTTTAACAGCAGGAAAAAGGATAAATAAATGACAAAAACATCACATCAAACTAAGTGAAAGGGATCAGGTGCTGAACAAGTCAGTTTATTCCAGCCTCTCAGGCATCCAGTTCTGTTCACCGCAGTCAATTTAACAGGCTGCATGAATCTTCCTTTGAGGCAGAGCAAGATATACTCTTTTATAAAGGCAGAGATCAAGATAAAAGATCCAGCTACCAAGTGCAGTCATAATCATCAAAGCAGATAGGCATACTTGTAACAATAGCTGTGAGTTATTCAATAAACCTGGAATAAACAGATGTCCCTATGGAAACGACACTGAGTGAACCCTTGTGTGTGTATATCAACCAGAAAAAAGCATGAAACAGATTTGGAAATGTGTCTGTAGACATAGAAGACTTAAATCATTCTGACTGATGAGCTGCTTCACATACTCTCACACCACAGATGCAATTTCAGCTTAGATATGCCAAGGGTATACCAGTACAGAATACTTTTTGAATCAGGAGGGATACATTATTTGGCTGTTTAAGTTTTAATTCCTTGTCTGATGGTAAACACAGATAAGCAAACCATATGTTTAAACAGACTGAACATCACCTGTTTAATCATATTTAAAGGATGAGCCTATTGTCAAAAAGTCTTCCAAAAAAGACCAAAAACAAACATGCATGCATTATACCGATTATCAACACTTTCCAACTTCCCGGTCCTGTCTGTGGTGCTCAGCGCCATGCCAATTTGTTCCTACTGAACACATCCATCTTTTAAAAAAAACAGGTTATAAAAATATACTTTCATTTTTAAAAAAGGTTAAATATTTTTAACAGCTGGACACTCAAACAGGAGTCTATCTATTTGTTGGGGATTCTTTTCAGTAGGGGATTTGATGAAATTCTGAGTATTTAAAGCAGCACAACAGTGTTTATGTTCACGGTAATGAAGGAACATTGCACCCAATGCAATGGTGTGGCTCACTGTTGTGTTTTCAATAGTTTTTGGACAACAATGGAGGCCTATAGCACAGATCAATAAGATATACCAGGCTTTGGCTACACAGACAACAATTGTTAATACTGCAGAATAGTTCTTGTTGATTTTGGTCTTTTCATGGGATTTGAAGAAGAAAAATACAGAATATCACAAGACTTATGTTTTAATGAGACTGGTGAAAGTCTTATCAATCATCAGTTTTAATTGATTTGGAAAACAGGCTCACCTTGGCTAAGAAATCCTTCCATCTTGTCCTTAAAGGGTTGCAGGTTATCTTCAGAGGACAACTTGCAAACTTTCTCCGTCTCAGCTGAGCATGCTGAAACAACAAGAGATGATCATGATGAGCGGGGGAGAAGTCTTTCAGAACAATAATATCTTATCCAACATTTGTGTTGTAATTACAAACTCTGCAGTGCACTTCATCCTGGTTGAGCTCGCTTTGATAAATCTCTGCTGAATTAGTGTCGGCAAAGACATAATGACCCATAATGACTAATAAGGCACCCCCCAGGAACCAGGAAGGCCTGCGCTCTGATCCCAGGAGAAACTTATCGTCACGCTCTATCTGCAACCATAACGGATACACAAACTCAGCTCAAGGCCTTAGAGGTGGAGAGGCCATGAGACGCTATGGGGAATGGGGAGGTCAGGACTGGGCAAGTGGTAATTCATAGACCATATGGTTCCTCAACCAAAAAAAGTACACAGCGAGCTCTCTCCACTGTGTTGCTTGCTGATGTCCTTCGGGCCAGCCAAGGCCATTTCTGCGCCGCCTACCTATTGGAACCCCCCTCTGGGAACTGTCATCGAAGCCCAGGTCTGTTAGAGCACTCAGCTGGCTCTAGGTAATGAAGAGGTCTGCAGGTATAGCATGTGACGATGTATTTATGTACAGCCAGCATGTGCCACTGCCACTGGGGTCGAAGCAGACGCAAGTCCATTTTCCCCTGTGAGCAACTCCATCTTTATGAATTGCAAATAATGAACAGCCTAAAGAATCATTATGGCAGAGAAAAAACAATATTTGGCAACACAGATCAGGCACCTGATTGGTTTAGCAGCAAAGATATATAAAACATGATAGAGAACAGACCAGGTTTGGGGAATTGTCGATCGAGGTGCAAGCACACAAACTCACACAGACACGCGCACATACTCACATGTGTGCATGCATATTGCACAAAAATACATGGTCGTTTTTTACCGCCAGTAGGCCCTTCAGTCTTTGGAAAGTGTTCTGAGTGGTGAGTGACTTGAGACAGAGTAATGAAAGCGATTATTTCCCAACTGCCTCATTCATTAGGACTCTTTTCACTCAACCAATCAGTTTGGCGTGTCAAGCATAATCCAGTTTCCACACTTGATATTCAATAACATAACACATTAATTCTAGCACAGATCTTGTTTTTATAAGCCTCTTTTATTTGTTTACTAATTTTATATAATGTATGTGTTTTTTATATGTTTAATACCAAAATACAACATATAAAGTCCCTATATGAAATAATACTCTCATCATGTGAGTTTTATTGTGTTTTGACTTCATTTAGGGATTACATGTAATCATAGTTCAATGGGAATTCTGAATCCCAACTCCTTGGCTTCTGAAGCCCACTAAAAAAAAGTTTTGTTTTTTTCCCTAAAGTTGATAGTTAGTGGTGACAAAATTTTGATTTTCTTTTTAACCTAATAATAATAATAATAATAATAATGATATGTTCATTATATAACAGCTGGTTAGTAGAAGGCGTATAGTCATGGGAAGTTATGTAATAGATTAACCATGTGTATCAGTTCAGGAACTGATTGAACAACTGACTGATGAATGAATGAATGAAAAAATGAAAGCATTAAAGAGTCAAAGCCATTAAGCAAATCAGTCCATCCATGAATCATATTTAGGACCCCCCTGGGGAAGGTGATCATGCACAACATGCACAGAGACATGCACAAGTATTCTGAAATTCTCTTCAAAACAGTCTCATTGTTGCGTGTTGGAGGTCTGCGGCCTGCAGGGTGAGCCGATTCAGAGCTCGAAGGACAGTCTCTTCCAGTTCAGTGAATAGTTGATGAACCTTTGATAGTGTACACGGGTAGAGGAAGTTCCCTTACCTTGCCCCCTCTATATTTTGATCTCTATTTCACGAGGACAGCAAAGGCACACCAGGTCCAACAGGAGTCTACATCTGACAAGTCACATCTGCTTTTGGTTAGCTCATCTGTACGACAAACAGATGCTATCTCTCTGTTGACCCGCCTCTGTGATCCACACATGACCATAGCTGATCAGGTTTGAAAAATTATTTCCCATTGTGCTAGCAGATATGTGCACGGATTAATACATAATTTATTACTACATACATTTCCATGTAATGGTATTTTAAACATGATACGACACCTGCCATAATTTGTTGGATATGGCATGGCCATGTTTACTACCTGGTAAGCTTGTTGTGAATATGCAGTTTAAAGGTTTTGGATGTGCTCAAACAGAGGGAAAATTATGGAACGTAGGTGGATGACCATACCATTGAGGTCTTTCCTCAGCTTGCGCAGATCTCTTTGAAAGTCCTCAAACTTCATTTGGGAAGCCTGGAAAAGGTCCTGGGGCTCGGGCAGAGGGTAGACACACGTCTCTCTGCCAGCATCCTGGTAAATCACAACACACATTCATGCACAAAACACACACACACACACACACACCAATGTCAAAGTCAATCTACCTCAAATGGGAGGGCCTCTCTAGTATATACTGTAGACACCAGGCAATATTGAAATAAATGTTTTCAGAGACCTACATGACTTATCAGCAGGCCAAACATCCCAGAGAAGATATGGCTGAAACTACAGCAGATAATGACCATTAAGCTTGGTGCAGAAAGAACACTGGAATTCTCTCCATCAGAGTTACTACAGGGCCATTATGAGTGCTAGAGCCATGTCATGCAGGTTGATTTTGGCAAGCAGCACTCTACTGAGTTCATCTCATCTGGAGAACCTAATTATTTACACTAGCGCTCCTTTGGATGCTGTGCCAATGAACAGACTGCAGGTTTGAATGAACCCAGACCAAAGCAGAGCAAGAGCGGGAGATGAAGAGTGAAAGACAGAAAGAGAATTATAAGAGAGAGCCAGAGGAGGAGAGAGATTTGTTTCTGCCGTAAATGAGTAAAGAGAAAATAAATAATTTGATAAAGGATAAGCCATGGTATCCTCTGGCAAGAGAGGAGATGAAAAGAGAGCTTTGGAAGGATTTCTAAGCAAATCAGACTAAAACAGAAAAGTGATTCAAATAAACAGGAACCAAAACATACCTCATCAAAGTGCCTTAGATAGTAAGCAACAATGTAGGACAAAAGACTCTGGGAGTTATCCTGAAAGAAAGAAAAAGATCCAAATAAATAAACCAAATTCCCTTTATTTATTAATTTAATCATTTTGGAGCAGGACGTTTTAATTTGTGCAAGGCAAACAAGAATAGAGACAGCAGTCATAGAAGTTGGGGATAAATCATGACATTGGAAGAGCAATACAACAAAACACAACTGTGCTGGGCTGGCTGTCATAACTCAGAGTTGGTGGAAAGTTTGATGTTCTTTGTGGATACCTTACTCAGTCCACCACCACAAAAACAGTGTGCCCTTATATGGCAGTGCCAAGGGCACACTGAGCCCGGTGTGATATTAAATAAGAACAGTAAACAGAATGGCCTCTCCTCTAAATCTGCACAGCATTGAGGGTCCCTTTCAACTCCTGGACTATCAGGTCTGGACTTGACCATAGATAGGACAATTAAAAAACTCCAAATCAACACTCAGAGTCACCATTTTCCCCCACACGACTTATTTTCTAGTATAATTTGAATTACAGAATAAAGCTGTGTTTCTGTAGGTGCATATAAATTACATAGGTTTGTCTCCTTTACTTATTTGACACACATTAATACATACACTTCCAGTCTCCTGTTTCCTTGTGAATAACACCTAATTGAGCGTCTGCTTTTGTAGAGTGAGAAATGTTTGCTTTTACTCCTTTAACACACAGACTCACACTGCTCTTAACATCCTTGAGTTTTGGCAGAATGTCCAAGGTGAAGCCGTCTGCTTGCCCTCGAGACCGATTACCTCCGTTCATGAAGTTGCCAAAAGCCAGCACCAGGCCAAGCACCTGCAATACACACTCACCACTCTGGAGAGTCTGGTGCACACATACACACACAAACAAATGAGATGAAGATATGAAGGTTAAATTGAGTGACAGACAAGAAAATGAAATCAGAAGAAGGCCAGTGGCTCACCTTGCATACTCTCTGAAGGATTTCTATTTTGCGGAGGATTGAGGTGATACATTCATGGAAAGTTGACTGGAACAGGATGCAGAACACTCGTTCAGAGAAGTTTGGGATTTGGGATAACTGGAATAGAAACCTGAAGAAGTCACAGAATCAGTCACCATAATACATCTGTTTAATGACACAGCTCTCATGAAATACATTTGGTTCAGAAGGTTGGTTTGGCTCTCACTGTTCAGGCTTGTCCAGTGGCTTGGCATCCTCCTTGTCTTTGGATGATTTAATATGCTTTTTAATGCCAGCCATCTCATCAGCTTGAGCTCTCTGTCAAATTAAAATGCAGAGTAAGTTCAGGTGGAAATGTATTGTATATAGGCAGGTGAAATCTAAAAGGTACTTCGATACCATAAAAATGTATGAATGTACGTAAGAATAATGTCATGAATAACAAGTCTCACAGGTAAGATTTTTTTTTACTCAAATCAAAACCTAAACTAAATGTAAGACTAGCTGACCAAAATACAGCATGCACATAGTTTGATTAGGGAAACATCAGAAACTGTTCAAATACAGCCCTTGATGCCAAACACATTGGACTGGAATTATGCTTCTCTGTGCTGCTCGTAAGCAAACTTACACCGGTGTCTTTGGGACACATTCTTTTATACTTATATGGATTGGAGGTATAATGTATGTGTCCACTACATAGCATTGTCATGTTTTGCAAACCACAGTGTAAACCCAGTGACACACCACTACTTCCACATCAAAGAATTTAGTTTTATTAATTTATTAATTAATGGACAGGACAATGACAAGATGGACAACGAGGAGGAATTCATTTTCCTATGCTCTGCCAGAAGATCGCTTTTGGCAGCACTATACTGAAATGTATGCCCAATCGCTTAAAAAAAAACAAACAAAAAAAAAACAGAGAAAGCTTCCCGATAGGATGTTGGATCAACCAATCAGCTTGCTTGACGCACATGTGTGCACATTGTTGATATTTGGTAGATGTGCATGTCGGCTCCTTTGTGAGCCTCTACGACAGTTACCCATAACACGCTTCTCTGCGTAGGTACACAAAGACATTTACCTCCGCAGAGGTATAGTTCCAGCTTTACAGAACTTTTATAAATTTATAGAGTACACTGGATGTTACTTTTATTATTAGGACCTCTGAGTCACCAGTGTCACGCAAAGCTGATCAAACAAATATGTAAGTAACACATAGTAACATTATAGATAAACCATAGTTTTCTGCTGATGAAGATAATGTGATATGATCAAGAGCACCTGAACACTTAATTAATGGACCATGAGGTTATGTTTTGTCAGTTCCTATTTTGAAGGTCAAGAATGAACCTTGAACCTCAACTTTCAAGCCAACATTGATGAGAAGTCCTTAAAGTGTTCAGAACTTTTTTTAGCTCCAGAGTAGTTACTAAATGGAACTTGAGGTGGGTTTGTTTTGTCAGCTTAGTTCTCTGTTTCTTTCTGTAGACAAACTTTATCTCAAGCGTAAAAGAATTCACATATTGTGCCGTTTTGTGCTTAAACTCAACTGTATGCCAGTCTATACCGTGTAAGTTTCATAAATGCTAAATAGTTGCCTTCAGCCAGACTACATTCCTGAATATTTTCCTGCTGTCAGGCTCTGGACCACAGTTTTATACAAGGTGGTGTAAAAAAAAGCTGGCCAGAAATGCCCCTTCGTTTCACAAGAGGCAAAGACAATAGATGTTAATGTGTCTGACTCAGATGGGCAAAACAATAAAACCATCCCCAGGAAGAGAATGTAAACTCTCTCTCAGTTCCTCCAGAGCTCATAGACCCCCAAAGAGTCTCAGCAGTCTGGTCTCTCCCTCTGTTTCTCTCCATCTTTCTCTCTGGGGTTTGGCCTCGGCATGGATCTTTGGAAAACATCAAACACCAGCATCAAACGCACTGAGGGCCCGATTAGTATTCTACACACCGCTGCCTTCTGTCGACGAGGGCAAGCTCTCCTTCGCCTTCTCTCGAGATGTTTTCAAGTGTAAATATATTTAATACAAAGCAGATCCTTTTCAAAGGGCAGCAGTGGAGCCCAGCAGTGTTTGGTGTAATTGGGGACAAGTAGGCATTAGCGTGTGATCTTTGAATTGCTAGGGCATGTTGCAGTGGTTGTTAGCATGAGAAATACAGTCCCATGTGTTATATCAAATGCAAAAGGAAAGTAGGATGATATTTGTGATGCCAGAAGTCTAGCAGTAGCCAAGTGGTATTCATTAGCCAGGTTTCTAGTACAGGGCTAAACAGAGCCAGCCAGGGCTTAATCACTATTTATGTCACTCAATTTTCAATGGAACAACATTTATGAGATTATTTGTACATTGAGCTGCCAAGGACTAGTGTCCAAATGACAAATTGCATCATGTAATAAACATGTCAAATATATTTAGACATCACAAGGTCTTGTCGTGAAAAAAAAGTAGTGTGAGGTGATTATTTGTAGTGTTCAAGTTCGTAGGAGAGACTATAGCTCTAACTGACCTCCATGACATTTAGCTACTGTCAGCTAAAAGGAGTCTGAACTTCAGACAACCAGTCTGGGCCCAGATTATGGCTTGTGATATTAGAGGGGAGGGAGCGGTGTCCCACTATCACTGTGACCCCTTTAATGGCGGTGGCTTATTGTTCAAAGGACAGGAGTGGCTATAATCCGCAGCTCATAGACTGAGCGACTCTGTCCCTGCCTGTGTGTGTATGTTTCTGTCTCTGTGTGCATACAGTACAGTATGTGCGCATTTGTGTGGGTCAACATGTTTGTTTGCGGGCATGTTTGTGTGTGTGTGAGGGAAAAAAAGAGTGAGGGAGAGCAGCGTGTGATCCCCCTCCTAGCACAGTGAGTGAGGGTGTAACCATTAGAAGCCCCTTGCATTCCTCAAGACAGGCTGACTGTGCTGCCAACTGTGGTTTAGGGGGCTGGAGACCCACAGACAGGATGGAGTCTCGCAATACAAAAGAGAAACAATTTGGCTCCTTGACTCAATAACATAGCCTTAGGCCATAAGGGGGAGAAGGAGAGAGAGGGAGAGAGGGAGAGGGCTTGAAGTCTTAGGGTGAGTGGAGAGGTTAGAAGACTTTTGATCCTCAGTTATGACACATTAGTTCATAACTACAGCTTGTCTCAAGCCTCAGTCTCATTCCCATGATCAACATTATTAATATGCCTCTGGCAGCCAAAGGTCCAGGCCTCTCCTGTGTAGTTGTGCCAAAAAGCAATTCACAGGAATTTCACAGCATCTTAAAACTGTATTATAGTTGAAATGTGGAAAACATGCCCATTTTCATGTTCCATTATTTACTGACCTGACTTTGAATGGGTCCTGAACCGTTTCCACTGGGCGGGGGAGATTTCCTATCAGTGAAGGTTGATGAATATGTATTTACTGTATACAAGTAGCCCTTCATAGCCAAAATGGAGATATATTGGAAAGTAGCGATGACAGCTCCGTAATTCTTTTTATGCTAATATTACACGATACAATGTGGTCATTTCACTTGGTAAAGCTCAGTATTGTCTCTCTTTGTTTTTTTAAACCACACTAGCACTTTCAAGAGGAACTGTGTGACACTAACGCTGGAGTTTCTCAACTATCATTTCCTTTGCACAGGGGCATTACAAAAGTGAAGTCAATCAGATCCAGTGTGAAGAAAACATGTTTACTATGTAAAAGCATTGGTCCCCTTCCAGACCAGCAGACAGACCTACACAAGACTAACTCTGTCGCCAAGCAGCACACATACCAGTACGGTTTGTGGCACGCCTGTTTGTTTTGGTATCTAATGCACACTTCCTTTAGTTCACCCTTTCAAGTGGAACATGGAATAAGAACTCCACATAGAGAAATATGTTCACAGTGAAGTGACATCTCTGACTGACTAATACATTTTTTCCCCCATCTACACAACAAACTTTGATAATCAGCTTTTCATTGTTCAGCTTTTGGTAATCTTCGAAAGGTTTCTTTTGATGGATAGCAATTGGTGTTTTGTGGTTTACCCTAAGTTTAAGTGCAAAATAAAACAACACTAACAGCTGATGAATGATTTTTTTTGCCATTTTCATGGCTTGTTGAGTCTTCTTAGGTTTCATTCTATAATAAAATGATTGCCTGTCATTTATATATGGTATGAAATGTGTAACCATAAATCATTCTATTTGTCACAAGCAGACTGTTCCAAAATAATACTTTTACTGCAAACCACAGAGGAAAAGAAAGAAAATGCTGCAGTCAAGATCAGCCTGAGCTGAGCCTGTCAGTGGTGTTACTTTGTATAATTATACTGGGTTTGTTGCTCAGCACTGTGTATTTATATGATTCTGCATTGGCAGAGAAAGGGTAGAAATGTATTTCAGTTTGGGATATTGTCTTTAATGACTTTACTGAAGCCACTGTTCACATTAGCCTTGATAATCCTCCCTTCAAAGTCAAACATTTTTCTGAGTTAAAAAATGTTTATTACTATTGTAACCACAATTCCAAGTAGTGCCACAGCATGTTGTTATACTCACATTTTCATAAAGGGCTTGTAGAGTCTCCAGATCAACAACAGTGTTGTCCATATTTAGGACGGCTGTAAAATGGAAGGAGAGGATGACATGGTTAATGTGAATGTTAACACTAACGCACGCCATGACATTTCTCTGCTACCTTCAAGGAACCCCAGTAACAAGACAAATCAAACCAGCACAAACAGGCCTCTGCTTTCATAATCTCTAGAAAAACATTTTCCTTTGGCTGAAACAACGATCACAAACATTGGCAGAACACCTTTTCAAATCTGTGAGATTTTTTTTTTTTGCTTTGGTGGAGCTGAAGGTGGCATGAAACAAGGGCAAAATTCTTTCTGCACACAGAAAGTATAGTGTGCCTTATGCTGTGAGTTACATAGATATCAGCTCTCATCACAATAGCATAGAAGGGGCCACAAACTAAGACATAAATACAGCGGTCTTAGAAATCTGTCAAAGGTGCAAAGATCTGTGTTTGAACTCCTGTGTTTGAATTCCTGGTGTCGCCTTTTTGTCTCGGCGCGAGGACCTGGCGCCCATGAGCATTAATCCTTTGAAAGTAAATGTTTAAAGACAAACAGAGCCCGGGGGTCTGCGGCGTTGAAGCTGAGGTGTTGCTGTATGCACAATCACCAAGTAAAGCACTCGACACCTATATATGTATTTCACAGTGCTGTGGGTGTCCAAATTACTCACATTGTTTTGATCTGCCGATTTGCTGTTGAGGTACAGGGGGAAAAAGCTAGTGTCAGAAAGGATAAAGGGACTTGGAGTAAAGGATTCAATGCACAATGTTCACTTCATCTTATGCTTGGACATTAAATATGGACTTCTTATAAGCTTTTCACCAACACAAACTTAATTTAAGAAGCAAAAATAATAAGAAAATCATGAAAAAACCTAAATTAAAGAAAGGACAGGCATTTGGAAAAAAAACTGTTGTACTGATCCAGTCAGTTATGTCTCCTGTTTCAGCCTTGATATTGCTTTATTTCTCTTTATGCAGCCTTTTTAATCTCTTCACTCATATGCTACAAGGGAAAATCCACTCCTCCTTTCCAAGTGTGCTTCTTTTCTGTAACCTCTTCACACACTCCCCTTTTCCAAAGCCACCACAGAAATAACTTCCTTCTCTCTGACGCTCCCCTTTTCTGTTTCTCGCACTCTTCTCTTGTAACCATTTGGTTTTCATTACTATCTGAACCAGAGTCTGGCTGGCTGGTTTGATTGGAGACGGGTTTTAAAAGACATGGGAGAAAACCGTATCATCGCTCTGACACAGACCTCTTATGACCAAAAGCCAGGCCCATCTGCCTGGGTCTACCCCGACTACCGCATTCAACCCCAGCATGGCGCCGTCAACCACCATCTAATACTGTGACTGGCGCTCCAAAACCTCACAGGAAGCAGACACCGCATGGAAATGTCCTATGAAACATGCAGAGTGTCGGCCAAGTCTGACAACAAACAACAACAGCTGTGAGGAAATGAAAAATGTGTTGACTTCTCACTGAGCAATAGGGCCGTCATAAAACAGACACAATCTAGATCAATGATTCAGAAGTTGTTTTTCTTCAAGTCAGAGATATCGAAGTGATGAGGGCTTTGCTAGTCATTGCCTTCATCATGGAATCAAGAGGAAATAAAACAATGATTCACTACACCGAAAGGGACAATTACAAAGTTTTGATGAATGAATCTTTCTCTTTTGTAAACAAATTGTCCTTCGATTCTTTAATCATCTTAAACCTCTAACGACACAAGGGAACATGAGATCATTTCAGGAATGGGAAAACAATAGCACTGCTAATATAGTCTTGGGTTTTGTTCTTTATGTGAAATAATGAGTATAGGCTATCATTATTCACGCCTAATAATCATTCAAATGCATGACTAAGTAAATAAACTTTTCTTGGGTTTATTTTGTTTGTGCAAGGCAGCAGGCATCTCCTGTTTTGGGGGAATAACAAGCACATAAAATTGAGAAGCCCTTTACCAAACCACTATCTTCTCTCTGATCTTACTTTCTGTGATGTACTGAAGTTTCCAATCAGCACTAATTATGCACTATGGCAAAAACTGTCCTAACATTGGAGATGAATGACAGTGCTGATGAGAGTGGCCCTCACTTGCCCTCCCACTCTGACCTGAGATGGATGCACCAAAGACTGACATTAAGGCCAAAAACACAAAAGAGTGAAAAGTCAGTCCACAAGATGCTTTGTTTGAAGATACAAAAGACGAAACAGCCCCACAGAGTGATTGTTTATTGCTACAAGTCAACAACATGCACAAGCTATGGTTTAGGTGGTACACATTTATTTTAATGTAACCTATTCAGCTGCCATGCAAGATAAAGATTTGAAGCTGTAATAAAGGCGTAGGAGGATTGAAAAGGACGGGGAGATGAGGAAGAGTGTTTAGACACATGGATGAGCGAAGACTGGGGAGCAATCAGAGAGTAACTAAAACAGGAAAACAGTCTGTTCCCATCAACATCTCCTGAATGACTTCACTTTAACAAAGCCGTTTAGACAAGATGGTGACAACTCATCGGAGAAAGACAGAGAGCTGGGGAGAAACATGATGTGGATGTTAGATGGGAAGAGACAATGCAAAATGAGAAAGAAAAACAGAGTGCAGGAGAGTAGCAAAGGAAAAAACATTTCAGATGCCTTGCAACATTATTATTTGTGATAAAGTTAACTACTAGAGGGATGTTTAAGCTTTGGCAATGACCTGAGCCAATACTCAAGCTTACTCACTTGTCAGACTGAGAACAATCTCAATACTATGACCAGCATTTTAATTTTGTATACAGAAATTGTTCTAAAAATATGTTGTTTAAGAGTGGGGTTTGATGTCAGTGTATGCTTCTACAGTATGCTTTTGATGAAAAGTTTCTATTGTTTATTGTAAGTTAGTGCCTCCCCTACACACCTGAAGATGGCTGCTTATTCTCGATTAAAAGGAGGAATCTACCCTTCTGGTTCTCTGAAGATGGCTTGTTTGCCAAAACAATCAGCATAAAAAATAAAATGATAAAGTAGTTAAGTTGTGAAATTTTTGTGTGTGAATTTTTATTTTTTATTTTTAGTGTGTGTGTTTTTGGAGTGCCACTTGTCCCAGTTCAAAAGTTGGTTTCACTTGCAATTGATACAAAATATATTTTGTGACTCACCAAAAAAAGAACACGACTAAGAGTCCACAGCCATGCTAGCAGCTCTATGAGGCTGTATTTAGACACTGTTGTGTTTAGAGCCAAATGCTAACATTCACAATTACAATGCCAACATGCTGATGTTAAGCAGGTGTAATGATTACCATGTTCACCATCTTAGTTTAGCGTGTTAGCATGTTAACATTTGCTAATTAGCAGTAAACAGATGAGGCTGATGAGAATGTCAGTTTTGCACAAATTTGGTCATAAACCGAAGTATTGGATAAATCAGTATTTTGACTGATGGTGGCGCTAGATTTAAAGTTAAGTGATCACCAAGTTATTACTACTCATCCTGAGGGACACGTGAATGTCTGTACCAAATTTCCGCGCAAATTCATCCAACTGTTGTTGAGACATCTCACTCAAAACCACAAATGTCAACCGCACGGTGGTAACTAAAGTAAAAGTCAGGGGATCACCATGGATACCCACTCCATTATTGGTGAGATATTTCAGTCTGGACCAAAGTGGTGGGCCGACTGACCAAAAGACATTAACATCCCTAGAGCCACGCCACTAGTGCGGTGGTAGTGTGGTGAATTTAATATAATACACTTGAATTAAGCTGAAGAAGAAATACAACAGAGGAGTGCCTTTTTGATGTATAAAATACAGGTAAAATCAATGTCAGAACTGTATTATACTGTGTATGTTTTGGAAAATGTTGGAAAATAAGAAATTAATTGCTGTTTATTACTATCACTATTTACCATTTTTCCTACATTGACCACAGTGGTGCTTTCAATACCACCTGCATACTTTAGTAACATGCAGGCTACAACAACTACACTTTCTACAGTGTGTAGACACACCATACTGTTTCCACAATTGTGTTATTTTACTGTAACCTGCGTCACAAAATCTTCTCAAAGCGCTATAAGAAGATCAGATATATGACCACATGATAACACTTACCATTCTGGATGTCCTTCATATCAAGATGAATGCTGGACATCAGAATACCCACGGCCTGTGAACGCTTGTTGCTCAAGAGCTTCACTACCTAAAGAGTTGATGAGACAAAGAGATGTGAGCAGTAGGGTTATACAAGGCCAAAGAGACCAGGGAGGTTAATACTCCAAATACCATGATGTGCACGCACACACACACACACACACACACACACAGACAACACATTTAATAATTGACTGGAAACAAAAGACAGGAACATCATCCCCTTTGTCTGTTCACCTCAGTGGGAGGAAAACTATTAAAAACTAAAGACTATTCACCCGCAAACATTAGGAAAATTATAATGCTGTCTTGCCGAATAATGATGATTAACAATTTCTCATTTTCCTCCAATTCTCCACACATCCATCATCTTACAGTTATGCAAATAAAAACTTTAAGCCAACAAGAGGCATATTTGCTAAGTGGAGTATGATCACATGAATTCAACTCCTGCGACTGACTGAACATAGAGAATCTCTGTGGTTATGACTATTGTATCCCAAGATCAAAACTGCTCCAAAAGCTGCAATATTAAAAAAAATATAGCTGAATAATAATAGCTTCCACTTGTCAAATAGCCAGGAGTTGAATATCAAGCCAGTGTTATTATGCATGAAAAACTGCATCCAAGGGGGCCATTATGAACCACAGCTTGCCTGAGTAAGCAGAAGTGTACACCGGGTAGCAAAGTGGTGAAGGGACAGGACAGGAAACCCGTAGCCTACTGTGATCCAGACAGAACGCTTCCATCTAAACCAGATCACAAAGACCACAGACCTCTCAAACACACAGGAAGTTATATCACCAAGCCCCAACTGTCTCAGTTTTCCCGGTTCGACCACAGCTTCAGGGGACAGGCCGTTTGAGATATGAGGCCGAATGGCTTCTACAATGAGCCTGTGATAGCAGGATAGCTGCTTAATGTCAGTGAAAAAATAAGTCATTAGTCATGTTTTATCAGCTGACCTGACTCTCCCAAATGTACAAACAGCAACTTACATAAAACATACATAAAAGTTTACTACCTAGCAGAACTGTGTGATATTACAGAGGATCGGTTTACCACTTTTTACATAAGTCTACAATGAAAGTTCCCTTGCAGTGTATCAGTAGTATTATTTCATAATGAAACACAGCTGGATCCATGAACCACTATATTTACTGAAATTATTTTTTGTGCCGAACATTTTCAGGACAACAAAACAACCCTGAAAACTTCATCTAATACAGTGTCTCTCAACAATCTTATGAGATCCATGTGTCTAAGTTTTTGGTTTAAAGAAATCCTTTAAGTCACATTAATTATATGTTGATCTTTTGATCCATTCATCATTTCAGGGTTGGCCAATATGGACTTTCACCAATCCTGCACAACTCCGAATCATATGTGAGGAAGAAATCCCTGAGGTACAACTTGTTCTCTCAAAAGAAGCTGAAAAAGACCAGAAAATAAAACTCTATGTAAATTTTGAGTTTTACAAAAAGTTAATAATTATAATATCTCTATAATTTAACTTTGGAATCAAGCACTGAGTTTAATTAAAACTACTTATGATAGTTGTCCTGACCTAGGCTTCACTTTTTTGTGATAAAAGGGCGCTTTTATGAAGGCATAACAGCAATATAATAACACATTACTATATGCATACATCATGTACCAACAATTTAGCGTTTAATGAACTTTTCTTGAAACTCCTGGGTGCAACAGACCTCTAAAACATATTTTAAGTATACTGTAGTATCAGTTCAGACTGCCGTGTGATGTGTAGGGAGTTTATGCAGAATCCACGTATTGATCGTTCAACAGTCTGAAAAAGAGCCAGATGTTGCAATAACTGGTGATATTACCAATCTACTTCTGACCTGTCATGATTTGTTTAGGTTGGGAAAGATGTGTTGTGAACCAAGCACTCAGGTTTGGTAGTTGTGGTGATGGGAGATAAAGAATACGTATCATTACTGAGGCTGATATGAGGATCCTCTATACCTAAAAGCTTGAAACTGTCCTTGAGCGCTAAAACTTTAGCTCTTCTGTCAATCGATTAGTTCAGAGGTTTTCAATTTGTGGGGCACATCTCCCCAGGGGGCCTCTGAGGAAGAGACATGATGCAAAGATACTGTGTGAGGTGAAAGAGACAGGTGCATGCCACTGTTCTTAAAACAACAGTGAGTTAGTTATTGTAGTTTGGCTGTTGATTTGGCCCCTTTAACAACATGGCTCACAGAGACAGTTAAGGTACTTTAAATCACAAATTTGCATCAAAAATAGCACTCCTTCTCTGAGTCATAACTCAGTCAAATCTGAACACACAGACATGATACACATATTTTTAGATTTGGTGTGACTTGCACTCATTATCGCTGATGTCCATCATGAATAAACCTCCATAAATTTCCTTACAAATCATAGAAAAAAGACTCACTTTATAACTCCAGAACTTTCCTGAGAATCGTCACATTTTTTTTTGTTTTTTTCAGTATCAAAGTAATCCATTGATAGTTGTCTGTACATCCATGTAGATCCATAATCTTCAACTACTTGGATAACTGATAAGTAATTTTCAAGCACAAATGTTAAACGTCCCAGAGTTTCATCCTCTTAACTATGAGGATTTGCAGCTTTTCTTTGTCTTTTGTGATTGCAAATTGAATATCTTTGGGCTTCGGACTGTTGCTCAGACAAGGGCATTTTTCACTATTTTCTAACAATTTATAAACAAAACAATTGATCGACTGAGAAAGTAATCAGCAGATTAATCAATAAAATAAAAAAAATCATTAGTTGCAGCCATCCAGTCATTCATATCCTTCCTTAACTTGCTTATAAGAAATCTTTATTCATGCGGGATGAAAAACTTTATGCCTTGAAGAGACCTAACCTGCATATTAGCATTCATTTAATCAAAAGTGAAAACACACTTTGCATCTCAAAAATCAAGCACTGCTGGATTGACCCAGAGTGCCAAGGAAAAAAAGCTCCTCAGCTCCTCTTTAAAACCTCTCTGCAGATAGACAGCAGGGGCAACATGTGACATTGGGTGTCAGTGGTAGTATTTCTTCACATCTGATACTCATGTCATCAGAGGCCTTTAAAACTGGGTACTGACGTCAAAGCTGCTCTCTAGTGGTAGCTCTGGAGAGGATGCTTGTCCCCTCTCATCAGCAAAACAATTGAACTCACAACACACAGGGGGATGGGAATAGTTGCAAGTAGTAGGAGATGGGATTGATCATCTTGAGGCCTGGGGCCGGCCCTCATGAGTTGGAAATGTCGAAGGTTTGCTCCAAATTGAGGTCAGACACAGTTCTATAAACTGCATGTTTTTATTTTTCTGTTATGGCCTTCAATATCTTGACCACCATTGTTGTGTTAGAGAACATCTGCAGCAGTATCATGCAGTGAGGGAATTCAACCCACACCCACCTCAATTTGTCTCTTGTGTCTCACATTTTAACCACAACATGAGCTGCTTCATGATGTGGTGGCCAACTTATTTAGAGCTCCATCAATCAGAACATCACATCAAGGAAAGTCTGTTTTAATAGAGAGGAGGACACTCATTATGGTTGTTCCCCGTCTCCCTGCCCTGTGTCATCTCCTATATCTAGACTCGCAGGTGCAGTGCTACTCTGTGCAGAAGTGAATTCCCTCTATTTTGTCTCTGAGGTGTCGAAGAAACCATCCAGAAACCATTATTATTAATATTAAGTGTAGAGGAGTTCAACCATTGTTCCCGAGACAAACTTTCATTCAACTGGAACCTTTTTTGGAGATGGTTTTACATTTTGCCTACTATGCCTGAGACCAACATTTCATCTCAGCAAAAACATTTGGGTGATTCTACTGGGTTTCAATTAGAGGAGTGAAACGTTCTTCCCTGGTGCAACATTATTTGTGATTTAGACACATAATTTGAGCAAATAGTATATTAACATAACAATCTTGGCTAGAGCAGCTATAAATTGTAGATCAAATGTTTGACTTGCAGATTGATGGAGTGACATAAAGGGCACTGGGGAGGCAAACAGTCTGGCTATTAAACCAAGTCATACAGAAAGCACAATGGGAGGAACCACATCACGAAATACAGCTCCCAGGCCTCCCCCCCTCAACACTCATCACCGTCGTGAGGTTTCCTCAATGCACGCGAGACATTGGCTCACTGCCACTGGACGGTCACGGGGGAGTCGGGTGGGAGCCAGGGCTCACACCACATAATAACTGTCTGGCTATAGCAGTTCCTCCTGTCACTCAAAGCAACTTGGAGAGCGGATAAATGGAAAGAAATGGGGCATCAGAGGAGTGAGAGTGAAGATGGGAAAAGCCCTGAAGAGTGCCACAATTGGTGACCCAGGAGGATACACACACACACACACACACACACACACACACACCTTTGCATGCATAAAGAAATTGGATGTCGTAAACTGTATGTATAATGTGTAGAGACAAACAGAAATGAACACACAGACAAACACACAACCATAAAACATACTGTACCTGCTTGGTCTTGGACTTGCTGATTGTGTCTGAAATTGGCTTTTTCTTCTCCTTAACAGCACTTTTGGAGAATAGCTCCACAAATTCTTCAAAGTCCACAGTTGGTTCCTCGATTTTCTCCCACACCAGTGAGTCAATGGGTCTAAAGATAGGAGGAAAGAGGGATTATTTACAGTGCAAGTAGGCAAGCTTGAATCTGCCATGTATTGTTTGGAAAAAGTACACCGAAGTCCACTTTTATAGTGTAATTCATGTTGTTATTTCACCACAAAAGGCATTTTGACATTTCTAGATTGTTTTCTGGTATTTTATGAGTACTCATTTGTCATATTTTGCAGAGTAAAAATCCAGAAGTATACCTGTCAAATCCTTCAGCAAACAAATTACATTAAGAATTCAGTATCAGGTTTCTCACTTGCAAGTAAATCAAGTAGTCTATTTCTAGACATTTGTTCAACTACAATTTTCCAAGCCTTATTAAGGAAAGAAAACCTGGTTTAAGTCAATTCCCTGCTGACCACAATGCCTGGACTGCATCACTTTCACCACAAGGTTAGCATCTCTACTGCCGTTACAGCACGTGGTCGATCTTTATCTTAAGTGGACAAGCTTCCTCTCAATTCTCTACTGTTCAGAGAATACCTTTGTGCAAATGATCCATATCTATATACAGCATATCCTTACTTTTTATCATGCAGCTGGATGCGTGTCCAGTAAAGTGGCTTCATTGGCTTGGGGGGCTCGATCACAGCCTTGGCAGAGGCAGCTTCCTGGGCCATCATGGAGGGCATGGGGCCTGGTGGTGGTGGAGGCCCAAAGCCTGGGGGTGGGGGTGGAGGAGGGGGCCCATTCCAGGCGGTGGAGGAGGGGGGGTGAGGTCCAAAACCAGGCGGGGAGGAGGTGGGGAGGTCCAACACCTGGTGGGGGAGGAGGAGGAGGGGGGAGGCGGTGGTGGACAAGGTCCAAACCCGGGTAAGGGCGGTGGATGTGGTGGTGGAGGAGGAGCGACGCCGCCTGGTAAAAGTGTTGGTGGTGGAGGTGGGGGCATACCTCCAGAGATTGGAGGGGGGGGTGGAGGTGGAGGAGGGGGCGGAAGAGCTGGATGGGCACTGCTCTGTTGCCTCTGCTGGCATGTGCAGACAAAGCTCTTTGTAGATTTGGGGATGGAGGATGAAACAGAGGATGACACGCTACCTGATCCTCCATTGAAAGGCATGTCAAACTTAAACCCCTCCTCCACAGGCGAGGTCTGGACAGACACCTCCTGGCTCATCTTTCCCAATCTTCCTCCCCTCATCTGTGAGGCCTTGTGGTGGGCAGCGCCCAGAGCTCCCGAGCTGCCCTTTGCCAAGGAGGCCTGCTGGCCCTGCAACACATCAATCTTAATCCGCAGGTCATCGATGGTCCTCTCCAACTGAGGGATGAGACAGCTTTCATCCTCTGAGGATGACTGACTGGACTTCAACCTGCTGGATTCTGTCTGTCAGCGAACAAAAAAAAACAACAACAACAAAAAAACAAAAAACTACATTAGGGTTCACAAATGGAAACTGTAGAAAATAAAACAATAACACAAGTTTGTGCTTTCTCTCAATGAAACATTCTTTAAAAGCAGGTAGACAAGCCTATCTTGTACTCTAAAATGTTGAAAAACAGTTAAATCTTGGACACATTATCATTCAATAAATGATGCTTTATAAACAGTAAAAACACCCACGACTGAGAGAGCTTAGTGACAGAGCTATGAGCTAAAGAAGGGTCAAGAAAGTCCATTATGTCTAGACTCCATCAGACCTCTGGCTCCAGACTGGTTAGAGCAGGGATGAGGGGATACTGAGAGATTTGACCCCAGAGACAGTGAGTCTCGTTGGGCCTCACATGGGGAGGGCTTGTGTCTGCTAGTACACATTCCCCAGTTGTGGTCACATCGTTGAATCTTAAGGAGAATGTTCAGTCAGTATGGCCTTCCTAAATTATTAGTTCTTCTAGGAAACAGGGAGGTTCACTGTGATAATCTAACAAGTCTTTCAAGACAAGCCTGGCCTCTAGTGGACAAAGAACAATTTACAGTTTACAGAGTGTTGAGACTGAGGTTTACTGTATTCCTTAACACTTTGACAGGTCACACAGGTCATGGTTCAGATTTCAAATCAAGATTAAATATCAGATAAAATCCTTAACAATTGCATTGTTTTATAACGATAAGAGTTTTGAATATAACATTCTACTTGAACTCTGTGAAGTTTTGCACTTGCATCTGTGTGTTCTCGTTTGTGTAGAGTTAAAAATTAAAATAGCAGGGAAACACACAAAAAGGTCCACAAAAATAAAAACAGAACAAAACAAAAACAATATTTGCATATCTAATATACTGCATTTATCTAATAGGTTACCAGAAGGAAGATGCTCTCTGATGTTAGTAGTAAGACAACAGGCCATAAATCAAAGCAAGCAATAGAGTGCAGACAGGGCAAATATACTGTAAAATATTTATAGATGAAGAGAGGCTGTAACCAACCTGAGAGTGTAGAGCTCCTGGTGTCTTGGCTGATGACTGATGCAAAGGGGATCTCAAGCTCTGTTCTCTGCCTGTGGTTCGCCCCCCATAGAGTTCCCACAGGTGAGAAGACACTGGCAGACCTACAGATGCCCAGGTGTACAGCTGCTCCTCCTGCACACAGTTTAGAAAACAAACAAGTGCATATACTGTAAATGAGATCAGAGATTTGTGCTACTTGCTCCAACCAAGGACTAGTACCTACTGTATATGGCATACAGTGTAAACACATGGTGGGATGCACCATGATTAAAGGTTAATAACATCCACCAGGGATATGAGTCAAGTGGTTGCTCTTTCTGCAAGCTTCGTGTGTGGAAACACTTTAAAACACCATAAAGTTGTTTTGCTTTTGCATAGCCAATATAGCACTCAATATAGCAAAAATGTGAGACTGTGAAAGCGAATTTACATCATATCGTTTACATAAGTTAAAAGGTACAATAAATAATGAATACTACTTTGTGGGCTGAGCTGGATTTCTGGCTTTTAAAATTAACTGTCCTGTCTGTATTTGTTTTTTCAACTAAAACTCCCCCGTTCCATCATGAAACATGATGTCTAAACTTGACATTACTAAATTATGTGGGGGTACTGTTGGACCTCATTTATTAAGGGCTGAGCGTCAGTGGTAAGAGATTAAAACTGAGCCTACGAACACATTGAAAGAATTATTCCTGCATTCTTTCTCCCCCCTCCTTCTCTCTTCAAATGGTCCACTTCATAACCACTCGGATATTTGGACGTAATACTGCCTTCAAGATGCCTTGATATGCAACCACAGAGCTTCATTGGCAGAGGGTTTCTTAATGTTCCTGTTAAGTATCAAAAAAAGTACTGTTCCACAATCACAGATGCAGGTAGTCTGTGTATGTGTGTCTGTCAGTCTCCATGGCAAATAATAATGAAAAGCTAGAATTGCTTGTGTGTTGTTGCAATATGCTTAATCCTTTTAATTGTTCAGTAAAGCATGTTTCTCAAATAGTACCTTCTTAATCACCTGAAACAAGCAGCTATTATAATCTGAGAATTAGTGCATTTGTATTCATATTATTTTACAGTACGTATTTTAATGACTATAGACAATACACTACAACAGGCAGTGAATACGTGTAAAATCTAAACAGTGCTTGCTGTCCCTTTAAAAAAGGTACATTAATCAAGTTTTTCCTTTTTTTAGAACTTTCCTTGTTTTTCCTAAATATTAATGCCATGCAGTGATGAACTACATGCTAATAAACCACAGTGTAAAACAAATAATTGAACAGTTAGATCACATAAATCTGCTTCATTTGTGTAAAGACTTCATGTGTGCGCGAATCCTGTGTGTGCATAAATGTCTCCTCTTTTTGTCCTGAGAGAGTGTTTCTCTGAGGACAAAACCCATTAGCTGGATTATGGCAACCTGACCTAGAGCCAGAAAAACACATACAAGGTACAAAGCATGCCAGATTGATGCAAGCCCATGCATCATATGCTCATTAGTATTTATCCGCTCAGCAATGTTTTGCAAAGTGTAAAAGGGATGACACTTGATTTAAACAGAGTTCTTAGATACTCATCCTCCCCAAACCCCATTTTTAGAATGAATAAAGCTGATGGAGTATTTAATTTCAGGCGGTATGCAGAACAAGAACCGAACCACTCAGTTGGTCACTCTAGCAAAATAAAGTAATGAAATTTGATGCAATGCCATATTTAGGTAGCAAAGTGGAGGACAAATAGGAGATGAGAGATAAGGTTAGAAATATAAGGAAAGGGAGATGGAGAAGCACTAAGTGATTCATTTCAAGAAGGAATTTAACTGTAAAAGGAAAAAGAATATAAAAGTTTGAGATATCAAAGGGGTTTAAGCAAAAAGGTTGCAGAGACAGACAGTGATGATTTATTTTAAAAGGGAGATCAGCTGTAAGATAGAACACAATAATGAGATCTGTACTCTCAATGGCAACAGCAAAGGTTGTTCTTGGTCAAGCTGAATAATGCAGGACTCCAGGCCAAGCCCCAGACTGAAATAGGCAGAGTGGGGACAAAAAAAACAAAACAAAACAAAAAATAAAGGGAGGCCAGGAGTCCAATGCTGTCCAAACCGTGACATGGTGAGCTTTTTGCTGGGGAAGAGCAGCCTGAGCCCAAGGCACGTGGGGTTGTTACATAACACAGTCAGCAGATGGTCTACACAAGCACAGATGTGAGTGTGTGTGTGACTGAGTGAGTGTCAGAGGGACTGTTATCCAGCCATGCGAGGAAATGCCTGAACATGTATGGGTGTCTCATAAGTGCACATGTGGCAGAGTTGTACATTAAATGAAAGTACTCTGAATTTGATGTATGTGAACAAAACAGCTTTGGAGGATGCATACTCTGGTGACTAACCTTGCTTTTATCTGGGTGTGTGTAGTTGTTTGTGTTTAGGTATGCATACTGTACCTTTTATGCATATGAGCATGTAGCCTACAGTGTCCATGGGAGGTGCATTGTGCAGCAAGAGACCAACACTAATCTGTGCACATTCTTTGGTATTCAACAGACAAAATAAAAAGACTTGTCTACAGCCATGCTAGCAGCTCTGTGAGCTTGTACTAAGCCATACGTAGTGGTGCTTTGAGCTAAATATGAACGTCAGTATGCCAACATCTTCACAATGACAATGCTAACAAAAACACATACACATACTGAGCAGGCATACATGTCCACACATGAAAAACAGGATTAAACATACACGCACATTGAAGGTAAAGTAGTTCTAATAAATATATGGCAATATAATTTAAAAGTTATATGTCCTTAACTCCTATAGTATACCAACATGAAGTTACAACTACTGTACAAGGGGAACTTGATAGAAATGGCTTTGACACTTGCTGTGGTGAACTGTGCAGGGGAATGTGATGCAAAGCATTACTGGAATGGAGAATTAAAGAGTCATGAAATCAACTTTGACATGGTCACCCTGTATACATGCACCACTGCTCTTCAGATAGTGAAATGTCTCTGGCATGAATCACAGTAATACAGCAATAAATATAGAAATACAGATTGGATAAGCTTTGCATGACTCCATATACTGTACATAAACTGGTGACTGCAAATCACTTTGTGCTACGTTCTTCGAGTATTTCATCTGATAAGCACATGCTCTCTTTTGCATGTTATACTATCTTCACGCAATGAATTGGTATGAAAGGGTAATATGACAAATGTAAATCACTTTGTCCTCTAGCCCTTGGGACAATCACTAACAAGATGCAATACAACTTGGAAGGTTTAATCAAAATTGGAGCTGTGCTGCTGCAGTTATTGCCTCTCAAAGTGGGAAATTTTGACCTTTATATTTTTAACACAAAACAGATCCCCTCAAGTTGTGTTAGGTCTGAGAAGGTCACATACCCACTCCTATAGTTTTACTGTATGGTGAACAAAAACCTCAGCAAAGTCAGTTTTGGGCAGAGCTGATGGAATGCAACTCATGTCATAATTTTTGTAAAACAAGCGTGATGACAGTAAAGACAAAGGTCTTACATTAAAGACTGCTGAGACAGTGCTGTCAATAGGGAGCTCTGCTGTGCCGTCACTGAAGGGGTGCAACAGACTCTGGATCAACATTCGGTGACACAATTCTTTTGCCTCCTCTTCTGTAGACCCATCTCCATGACGCATACACAGCCAGTCCAACAGAGTGCGACCTGAGAACAGAAGAGAAGTGAAGTGCAAGAATGAAATTGGCCTGGAGAATACAGAGCTCCACTTAATATGCTGGATATGGACTCTATATTACTTATTTTAAGATATCATAACTAGGTAAGCCAAGAAGAAAACTTGTGTTATTCTGACCAAAGAGTTGAAAAGAGATGTCTCACTTTCAGATGTGATAATTAAACACCTACAAGTGCAAACTCTGTTCACACCATTTACATGTGGGTGATAAGAGAGATGGTGGTAACTGTGCAGTACGAAGAATTAACAAATGCTAAATGATATTAGAAATAGAAGTTACCAGTACTTCTAATAATATCTCTCTCAGTTTTTAAACTATTATTTTGGTTTTAAAACAGTGATGGATGAACTTAATATGACTAAAAATGTGTTTTGGGTGTTTGGAAAGAGAAAAAACACATGGCTTAACATCGGGGTGTGGTTGTAGGGCTTGTTAATTTTACATTTGAATATAATTAATTGAAAAACACAGTAGATTGTCTCTGTCATGGAACCAGAGCAAGAAAGAAAAGTTTGAGCTGTAAGAAATATTATAGAAATTTGTCATAATCTCAAAATCCTTGAGCAGGTCTAGAGCTCAGATAAGGAAGAATCCTCTTTCTTGATGATGGCAGGAGCAGAATTAATCATTAGGGGTTGGAAAAATATTAACTATGTGACATCAACAGAGGATGTGGAGCCTTAAAGACAACACTATTACTTCAGAAAGTCCAACCAGGACACATTGTGCAGTCAGTTGTCAATGTTGTTTTTAAACCATGTGATTCAGGTTTAAAAACAACATCAAATGAATAAACAAAGTCCTATGACTCATGGTCCTGTGGACACTGATTTGAGTACTTTGGAGTTGTATTTGACAAACACTAATGAAGGCTAATCCTGAAAATGTATTGTGTTTCATAAATTGTGTGACGTAATGCACAGGGACAGGTACAATCTTTAAGACACAGACCAACTTAACTAAGTCAAATCAGTTCAGGTCAAATTTACGTCCAAATTTACATTGTCAGTCTCAGGGAATGTGTTCAGCTTTTTTTCTTCTTTACCTCTATCCTCTCTCCCTCCTAAGAGCTGGATGTAAATGGTAAATGGACTCTACTTATATAACACCTTTCTAGTCTTTCTTTCTAGTCTCTGACTACTCAAAGCGCATCCACTACATATCACATTCACCCCATTCACACTGATGTATGAAAATAACTAATCATTCACACACACTCGCACACCAAAGGCACAGCCCTCGGGAGCAATTTGGGGTTCAGTGTCTTGCCCACTTCGACTTGTGGGGGGAAGCCGGGATCGAACTGCCGACATTCCGATTGGTGGAAGACCCGCTCTACCACTAAGCCACAGCCGCCCTGCAACACTGCTACCCGATGTGACCTGGAAGATGTGCTGAACTGATCAATGTCACATGCACTGCTGAATTAGTGAGTGAAATAACCAGTCTTTGTGAATAAAAACAGGACAGCATACTATATGTCCTACAATTTCAATCCTACAATTATGAAATGCCAGACAGGCCAAATGTTGACATTAATGGGGATTCGAGATACAGTGTACCTCCATTGTTTGGCTACAGTAAATTCACCAGACAAAGTGAGAATGTATCTCCTATCATGACTTATTTTTGTCATGCAGATAAACTGTCACTTGGGTTTAGCATCCACAAGTTTGCAGTGTGTGTGTTTTTTTTTGTCTGGAATCAGAGGATGGCATCGCCTTGGGTGGGTAGCAGTGTTGTAATTCGGTCCTCTGATTTATGAGCAAAGGCACAAACAGTGGAGAGCAGCTGAGCTCTTGAAAGGCACCACAACAGAAAGCAGGACAGAGTGGCATTGTTTTATTAGAAAAGAGGCATTTGTTCTGAAGACACTTCTCAATAAAGAACCTCCACTGTTTCATCATGGTTTTCATGAGCTATTGTACTTTTAAATCATAACTTTAGTATTCCCACTGTGATCATTTGTATAATGTGATCATTTGTAAGTCATTAGAAGTTAATCACTAGGCAATTACCATAATCATTTCACAATACCATTGCATAATAACCTAATCTCAAATGAGGACAGGGCTTGGAGCCAAACAAATAGGAGTCACATTCGGCCCATTGGGGATTTCCAACAACAATAGTAAAAAATTATGTAAATATTTTGATAGAAGGATTCTTTGTTTTCCTGTGATACATTGCTTGGTCAGGAAAAGGTGAGAGCAGAGGAGTCAATAAAAGGAATGACAAATTTACATTTTTTCTAAGATTATTTTTTTGGGGGCTTTTTGCTTTTATTTGATAGGAACAGATAAAGAGAGAGGAAATGTGTGTGTGTGTGGGGGGGGGGTGACATGCAGCAAAGGGCCGCGGGTTGGATTCGAACCCGAGATGCTGTGGTAAGGACTTAGCCTTGTACATGGCAAGCGCGCTCTACCTGGTGAGGTACTGGGGTGCCCCACTTGCCATTTTTTAAAAATGAGACTACATATATGTGACCTTTTTTTTTTTTTTTTTTTTAGAGATTTATGTCAGAACAAATGGGCTTGAAGCTGGGTTTCACAGACAGGCCAAGGGAGGACTAACATATTGCTGGTTTTGGTCTTTTTATGGAATTTGTTGTCAATAAGAAAATTATATAATATCACCAGTCTCTTTCTTTATGTCTGATATATATGTAAATTCATGCAAACACTTTAGTATAATATGGACATTAGCTAACAGTATATAAATGCATATTGTCAGGCTGTGACATCAACCTGCAAGATGTATTTAGTCAGGATGACTATTTCATTCTTAATCCTTTCTTCTCTACCTCTTCATTCATTACAAACCTCCTGGTTACTATCCATTTATATTTTCTCACATTCCTGTATCATCCAACTGGTTCAAATTTTAACAGGCTAATCCCTCCAGTCAAAAAACCCAAAAATACCTCTTGTTCTCTCTTACCTAAATAGGAAGCTATCACTAATCAATGTGGTCTTTATTAACCAAATTAGCCACATCTGTAGTTCATAAAGTTGATATCAACATCTAACCACATCACAATGCCATTCAGAATCAGTGCAATGATGGTCAAATTGTGAGGTATGTTGCTAATGGATTATGGGATTATTTTCCATAATCAGGCATTAATCAGAGAGGGAGTCTACACCAAAAGTCTAATCTATGTTGTATTAACAGCACTTCAAAGCTGTCTGATTGAGCTTTATGTGTGGCAACAGTTACCTGTGTTATATGTGACTCACCAGAGAAGACATCCAAGTAGGGTACTGTGGTAGTGGACGTCTGCCGTCCATGTGCTCTCCTTGAGCCTAGTGTCCAGTAAGTCCCGCCTGTGTAACTCTTCTCTGATGACTCCTGCTCTGGGAATTTGGCCCAGCCACCCTGCCTTCCTCTTAGCTCATCCAGCTCTGTGGACCAGTCTGCAGACACACTGATGGGGCCAGCAATGGAGCAGGATCTCTGCTTGTGCCTCCTAAACCCCTTGACCCCACTGGATTCCACTGAAGCAACGGTGGCATCTGTTTTTCTGGGCACATGGGGGCTGGTAATGGGAGAGCCAATTGGAGAGGTTAGCTGCCTGGTGGTGGTCTTAACATAGGAGGGGTGGACTAGAGGGTAGAGTTTGACAGTGGAGGGGGAGATGGAGGACGTCCGTCTAGGCTGAGAAACAGGGGGGCTGTCTGTTATTAGCTGGCTAATAGACAAACTACTCTTCCTCCTTTTCAGGGACAGGAAGTCCCGTCTCCCAGTGTCCTGTTCCTCCTCCCTCTCCATAGACAGTTCCATGCTGCTCGCACTCTTGTGAGACCCCATCGGCCCTGCCCCTGCCACCACAGGATCCAAGCAGACACATGGCGCACATGTATTTTTGCACTGTGCAGCCAGATTATCTTGACGGTGCTGTACCGGGCTCTCCAGGTCATCCTGGGACTCCTCAGCACTCTCATACGAGGTGGTGGTGGCTGTAGTGTCAGGGAAGCTATACGTGCTGTTAGTCTTTGGGAAAAGGCTGCCACTGCTTCTCTCTGTGTCTGGTGCTGAAGATGATGGACCACTCTCACTCAGGGACCCTGGCCCAGATGAATTTCTTGATATGGGTATGACACGGCTTTCGTTCTCTAATTCCTTATTTTCTCTGCTTACTTCTTGAGGTACACATTCACTACCAACAAGGGGTGAGAAAAATTCCTTATCCAGATTAATTAGCTGGTGAGATATTACCTTCTCAGGGGTTATGTTCCTCTCAGAGGTCAACCCTTCAGAGAAATGCCCTGCCACCATTTCCAGCACCCTGTCACTTTCCACACACTTGTTTCTTATGGCCTGTTGGATGTCAGAGAGCAGGTCTTCATTTTCAGCTGCTGCTGAGTGAAAACTGTAGAGGTCAGCATCCGACCCCGAGCTTGTCTTCCGGCCAATCTCATCCACCATAGATTGGTGACTGTCTGCGGTCAAATGGCTTAGATCCCCCTCAACATCTGATAGCATGCCCATCTCATCAGCTGACAGGCTTGCCTCTGCACAGGGCTTGAGCCCTGCTTTGCCCAAGTCTGCTGATCTCCCATCTTCCAACATGTCATCCTTAGACAATCCTTTCGCCTTTGATAAACTCTTCCTGATCTTCATGCCGGAAAACACAGACCCCTTCGACTCTGACTTTGATTTCTTCCTACCACTATGTTCTACTCCTCCTTTACTTATCTTATTGTGGGACTTTTTAGATTTTTTGTCCACTTCCCTCTCATCAGCATCACCATCACCGGAGACATCCCCTGCTGCTCCAACACTTCCTCCTCCTTTCTTCTGCTTAGTTTCCTGGTTCCCCATGTTCCTGAGCAGGCGGACACCCTTGGCTAACAGGCCATGCTGCTGGGGTCGAGGCTGGACATGCTGGACTTCCTCCGGGGCTGCTACTGATGCTGGTCCTCTGTTGGTCAGAGCCCTTTCAGCGCTACCTAATCCCTGCTGTCTGCCCACCACAGTTAAAGGCAGCTGTGAGAATGATGCTGCCTCCCCCAGCGCCACTGATGCTGATGATGAAAGGAGGAGGAGACTGGCACTGACAGCCGCGGGCTCGCTACCACTCACTCTTCGTTCTCCCCCCCTCCCCTGCACAGCCTCTCTGACTCTCTGATCCTTCCTCTCTTTTTGCCCCTCCTTTCCATGCCCATCTGCTCCTGCATGCTCGGCTGTCTTGCATAATGGGCTACTGGTCGAACGAGCAAGGCGCTGATGCTCCGGAGTGCGTTGCCCTTGTCCATTTTCGACTGACGGGGAAAGAAATTGCTTAGGATGCTGTTGCTGATGCTCTAAAATGCACTGTTGTTGCTGGTATTGTTGATTAAGAAGTGAGTGCTGTTGTTTACGGAGGATATTGGTAACGCTGCTCTTCCTCCTGCCTTTAAAAGTGGTAGTGAAGAAACTTTCTTTCAGAAAGGGCACTTGGGTCTCCACTGTCTTAATAGTCTGCATCCTGACCACTGTGGCTTCATCCAGAGGGGAGACGATCTAGACAGGCTGAAGTAAAAGGAAAAGAACAAGTTAAAATCACATTAATTCATTTTATGTTTAAGCTTAGCTTCACAATAGCAGAGGAGAGGCAATCTGTTCTCAGTGATGTCATGAGGTAAAAGTTGAACATAAGGGCAAGCTGACATAATTAGTCTTATGTTTCTTGCTGCCATGCAGTGTGTAAATTTTTTGTATATAGGGATCAAAAACAGTGTTCTCTTGTTTTGATTATTCCATAAAAAATCTTATAGTAAAAGACTAAAAAGTATTTAACTATAATTTCCAACGTGTTTTTGCACTTTATTAGAATTTAAGTGTCCATTACTTGCATAGATTTTTTGCTTTCCCAGACAAAGATATCTGATTGATTCAGGAATAGCTAGATTGCGAATCATGTGACACTACTGGTGACAGCAAGAGAAACAAAGTGAAATTACCATAATTAATTACAATGCAGGCACATATAAAACTGTAGAGCTGAAATGATTAGTTGATAAATCAATTAGTCGATCTTCAGAAAATTACTCAGATTCTTGACACCAGATTTGATCAGCACTGCCTAGTGACAGTTTGATGAGTTTCGTGAGCTTCATGCCTTGCTGGCATTGCACCACTTGCTGCTGCCACGCTGTCAGACGCCTCTCGTCGCCAGCTCCCACTGAAAATGAATGACTACCAGTTGCTTTTGTAGCTCATGAAGCCATCGTATCAAACCCATATAGGGCCCTTATTGTAGCAGAACTATTTACAAATGTGAGTGGAGAGTTGTGTAACTGTCTCAATCTGTGTGTGTGCGAGTAATCAGATTTGTAAATGTGGGAGAGAATCTCTAGCCTACTGAGAATTGTGAATGTGTACAGGAATCTGTAAATGTGTATTCAGAATGTGTGTGCGTAATCAGATTTGTAAATGTGTAAAAAAAAAAAAACTCCAAATCTGTATTCAGATTTGTAAATGTATTGAGATTTGTAAATGTGTAGAGATATCAGTAACTACGTGCATAGATATATGGCTGAAAAGTTATAGCTATACAGCCTACATACCAACGGTCGACGGTAGCACCCAGTGATTTTACTGACATTGCTGGGCTAGGTAGTGGTAGTGGCTGCAGTTATGCCAATGCAAGACTGCAATGGAATCTTAGATTAGATTAATTAGATTAGATTTATTTTTTAATTAGATTAATTTTTAGGTTAATTTTAAACTCGCTTAAAATCACTGGGTTCTACCACCAACTGGTATGTAGGCTGAATAGTTACTTAGGCACACAGACATTTGTAGATCTCTGCCACGGCAGAAGTGTAGCAAAGGTCACGTGTAAAAAGACAGCCAATTGAGAGGCCCGCCTGAGTTGTAACTGATGACTTGTCTGTATTTCCAGCTCTTGGAGCAAAATACTTTTTTAGCCATATATCTATGTATGCATTTACAGATTTCTCTAAACATTTACAAATCTCAATACACTTGCAAATCTGAATACAGATTTGGAGATTTTATTTATTTTTTTTTTTACACATTTACAAATCTGATTACGCACACACAGATTGAGATACAGTTACACAACTCTCCACTCACATTTGTAAATAGTTCTGCTACAATAATGGCCCCATAAATCCGCCCCATATTAGATAAATGGCTATGATTGGCCCGACAGAATCCAGAACGGGTGGAGATCTGTTTGAATGGGAGGGGGGCCAGACAGGCCAGAAACATGAGCTCGGCAGATTCGTCTGGTTCCGAGGATATTTATATAGCAAATATTCATTTAAATCAGACTATACAAAATAAGTCTCATGTCAAAATGGAAAATTGTGTTTCACAAATTCCTACTTGTTCAAACTGCCCTATACTGATAAAATGTTCTTGGGTGATACATATTATGTCTACAGTTAAATACACAGTACAGTATTATTATTGCAAATAATTTCATTTACAAACAGGGCCTGTGCGGGCCTGCATCAAGGCTTGACTGAGGACTGATTCATGCCTATGAGTGTGGTAAAGTGTGACAAAGTTGAGCCATTTAACACTAATTATAAAGATTGCCTTTCTTACTTCAAGAGCAAAAAGCAAGTGGTTTAAAAATAATGCAAATTAAGTGGGTGAAACCAATTACACATAAATAAATAAGATACATATTCTTAAAAATGTATATCCTAATTAAAAGAAAACATATTTGCTAGAAATTACAAGCTCACACATTCATTAAAGTTTGTGTTTGTCCAAACACTTCAATAAAAAAACTAAAAAAGGTTTCTTGTACTTGACCACTTCAGAACATGAAATGGTGAAAAAAAACTGTGGATAAGGCTCTTAGTTAGACATTTTTAAACTTATTTTATAAATGACAGTGTACTTGCCTGACTGGTGGATTCTCCTCAGTGGATCAGCACTGACTGAAGAAAACAACACAAATGGGTGTTTGTCTTCGCCTATGAGCCACTCCTTAGCCATGGGTCACATGAAGTTGGTATTTTCCCTCATCACATGCCTGGTCTCCTTGGCCATCTCCCATTAGCACTATCTGAGACTCTCCTCACTAACTTCATCAAGCCTCATCATGGTTAACATACAGAACTGTGCAACAGTCAAGACCACTCTTGTATTTATTCAGTTAATTAGACACTCAATGCTAATGGTGTGGTAGTATCAGATAGTGATGCAGGAATATATTTAACAGAAACTCACACAAAAAGCTTCTGCTTCCACACATAATATCAAGTTGATCAGTACTTTGCACTTTTGGTTTGGCGCACCCTGGTGCCACTTTTAAGTCCATCCCTCCAATCAAAAAATGAGTTTCAGCTGTGTCCTGTCAACATAAGCGGTTAACAGACGTATCAGTGACCCTAACTGCTATTTAAACAACTACAGGTTTCTGAAGAAAGTGGATATAAGATAATTCAAGTACAAAGAGAACATTAAAGACAACAATTCTACAAACTAGATGATTATAACAAAATAGAAAAAAAAAATGGGCGACCTAATACATGTAACTGTAAAAGAGCAGACAGACCACTGAAACTATCACCATCACAAAGATTGGAGAGATTTTAATAATTTACAGAAAAAATGTAAAGATCTATTCTTTATCATATCATGCAATACTCTCCAGACAATGTTTTAGTGGCAGGAAATTAATTCTACAGTTGTATAATGACCCATCATCCTGCTAAGACAACAATCATTATTATTAAAGAAGCTGGTCAGACCACTGCAGAGTCTAGACTATGATTGAATGTGTTTGAGATTATTTGGATTGAAAAAGCAAAAAATCCAAATTTGATGGTTCGTACAAGCAGTGGTTGAATGTAACTAATTTACTCAAGTACTGTACTTAAGTACAAATTCAAAGGTACTTGTACTTTACTTGAGTATTCCCATTTTATGCTACTTCATACTTCTACTCCACTTAAGCTAAATAAACTAAAACCCCTTGGATTAGCTGAAAAATGCATCGTCACAAAGCTGAAGACAGGGCTGTTTTTCTGAAGAGTTGACTTTTTAAAGATACGTGGTTCTCACAGGACAGCTACAAACATAAGATGATCTTATAGAATATGATGCATACATAATACTAAAACACTGACATGGAGCATGTTTTCTACAGAATGAGTCAACTTTTGATACTTTAAGTAATTTTGTAAGTAAGGTTTTGAATGCAGGACTTTTACTTAAGTAAAGGATCTGAATACTTCTTCCACCACTGCTTACAAGTAATATGTAAAAGTATTGCAGCATATTTCTTCAAAACAAGTTTCCCAAAAATAACGGAGGCCATAAAAACAACATACAGTGAACATATTTAGCTGCATACTTACGGACCTGATATTGCTCAGTTGGTGTAGTCTCTGGTCTTTTGCACATTGTGACAGTGAAAAAAAAAAATCAATATCCCCATTACATATCTACAGCTGATATAGAACAAATAATAAGTAATAACTCAGAACAGTACTGACTTTTTTAGCACTGATGGCAAAATGCTAACATCAGATAACATACCAAATTTGCAAAATATAATAAAATGTGAAGACACTCACCTAGCCCCGATTGCCCACCGCTGAAGTGCCCTTGAATAGGGCACCAACTTGCTCTAGCGGGCTGCAGTATAAAAGGTCTCAGATGTGAATGTGTGTAATAGTGTCAATGTGAGGCAAGGCATTACTGAATAAAAAGAACTCATGCTCAGTGAAGGTAAAAATAAATTAAAACATAAATAAAAACAACACAATCATGACTTGCGACACAAAAAACAGATAATTTCTGTCAAAAAGTTTTTTGTTTGTTTATTGACTTAAAATATGAGTATGATTGGCGAAATGTAACAAAATGTTTGTGTTTACCATTTTAGTAGTTTACATTCCCAATATTTAAGTACAAAAATCTAATATTTTGATGAAGAATGTATTATGACACTGGGGCACATTCTGTTGAAAGCAGACAAAATATCCACTGATGACAGGCATGGGATATTTTTTAACATCTCTTTTGCATCCAACATAATCCAATCTACTCATTCTTCAGTATGCCAGTTGTCATAATACAGTTTATTCTTTGCCTTCAATACCTTTTGCACAATATTCAAGATTTTGGTGCAGCAACAATGTAAAAACCAACTACTTAAGATAAGAATAACATAATGTGCATTACAAATAAAAAATTATAATAAATTCTTGGTTGGCATCTTTATGCTGACTTTCTGTATAGAAAAACCTGATGTACTGTAGACCAAGACAGCTATCGATTCTATTTATAAATCAAATGCCATAAGCGTTTTTAATAATTTTGAAGAAAAATGTCACCCATAAATAATATGAAAATAAACAATTCTGGTTATGACAGAATGTTAAAATATTGTACTTTCAATGGTGGCCATTTTTTGTCTTCATATTGGCAGAATGAGATTTTGATACTACACTGTAGAGGTTGGACTTTCAGAGATACAGAGTGGACGACAGGTCTTTCTCAGGCCACTAGAGGCTGCCATTGCTCTACTTTATCAAAGATGAGTGGCCTTTTACAAAGAGTTCCTTAGATGTATCATTTTGTAGAAATGTAAAAGATAGTGTAAAATCAAAACACACATCTTTATAAATGGACATCTTTGTGTGTGCAATCAGTCATTGTGTATCAAGTCAGAAATATCCAAATGTACACAAACAGAATATCATCATTGTATAATCATTACTCTTGACAGAGAACTGCAAGTACATAAAACACAACCAATGTACTTATTGTCTCCACTATAAAAACCACAACAATCACATTGAACACAACAGCAGTTCACTGACTGTGGTGCCACACAGAATATTCACAACTCAGTTCATCAGAAGAAGAATTTTCAGACTGGCTCAAAATCTCAGGAATATCTAGAAAAACAAAGATGAATGTCACAAAAATAACAGATCTCTGTTGACTGAAAGTAAGGACACAACTGAAGAACTTTTTATATTCCATCAGAGACAGGAAAGCTATATCCATGTAGAAAGGCAATGTACAGAAGATCTGATAAAAACACATGCCAGTCAAGAGGATAGCAGGTCAGATCAGTACAATATAGAAGCCTCTTAACACAAAATAGTTTTTGTCTTGACTTTCAGTGACGTATTACAGATACATAGTTTTGTTTGAAATGCAAAACCACTCTGCACGTTACAGATCCAGCTACCCACAGAGAGAAATTATAAGAAAAGTGAATCCCCAAACCCATGACAAAGATATCCTTTCCCCCTGTGTCAATTGCACTTCAATAATTCACCTGCAATGCATTTTAAAGCCCTTTTCTATTATTTTCCGCTCAGCTCATTTTCTCTCAGCTGTACTAGCATGAAATGGTAAACAGTTTTTCTCTGGACCTCACCTTATACAATCCTTTATGCATAACACACAGCTTTGCTAAATGGGTGCACCGACACAATCACATACCTCAAGACCACCACATAGGATTGATATGCTTTACATACCAGTAGAGAAACACATTAAGGATCTCTAAGCAAAGAAACTCCACAGAAACAACTACATGGATGCTTCTTCCTATTCCTTGTCCTATGTTAAATCTTTCAATTCCCTGTTATCAACCATCCAAACTTCCTGTCGTTTACGTGGACTCCCTGGGAATCCTCCTGTGGAAGACCACTGACTGCCTCTGCTGGAACTGCTGCTTCCTTCTTTTTTTCTGGTCCCAGTGGCACAGCAGTATCATCTTAAAGGTTGTGCGGAAAGTCTTGTTGCACAGGGCATAGCACATGGGGTTGACTGTGCTGTTGACGTAGCACAGCCAATACCCTACTGCCCACAGGGTCTCCGGGATACAAGATTTACAGAAGGCATTGATCAGCACCATGATGTTGTAAGGTGTCCATGTGATGATGAAAGCAAAGAGTATGGCACTGAGAGTTTGAGCTGCCTTCTTCTCCTTCACTAAGGACATGCGCTTCCTCTTAGTGATCTGAGTCCGAGCTCGGGATGCAAAACGCTTTGCCATAGCTGCCTCTTTGAAGGACATTGGGACAGAGGGGGATTTAGTGGCGGTGCTGGTAGTATTGTCGATGGCAGTGGTAGTTGCTGTTGGGGGACCATCCAGAGAGCCTTGGTTAGAGGTAGCCTGGATGGTAGGCATTGATTGAATCTTGCGTGAGCAGAAGCGTTGGTGGTAGCTATTTTCTGAACTGTTTGCTCCATCAGGAGTAGTGGCAGCAGTGGTGTTGGTGGTGACTGTTGAGAGGCTGTCTCGGTTACACTCTGCTCCCCTGAGGGGATCCTCCTCTGAGGCTGCATCCAAATCCTCACATGAGGTGATTTGGGAGTTGACAGCAGCCTTTATACCAGGCAGGCTGAGAACAATGGAGAAAATAGCATGACTCTGGGAAATCATCTCTCTGCCCCCACAGTCCTCATCCTCTGAAGACCCAGAGTGGTCCAAAGAGACTGCAGCATCATTGTTGTTCCAGCTGTCGCTGCTGCTTTGGTCTGGATCACCTTCCCCCTGCCGGGTACTACCAGGTCTCCAAGAATGAACCCCAGGCCAGCAGTGGAAGCGGCCAACCAGCTCCCGACATCTGCTCTTTCTCTGGGACAACCTGGTCAGCTCGTAGCTGCTGCAACTTCTAGAACTTCCTGTCTGATGGACAAAACGGGCTGTCTCACCCGCACCATTCCCACTTCTTCCTCCCATCCCACCACGACCCCCCGAACCCTGCAACCCAGCTAACTCTTTTGAACGGTTTTGGGTCTCCTTGTAAATGCGCCAGTAGAGCACACTCATTATCGTCACAGGCAGGTAGAAAGCCGCTATGGCTGTACAGAAGGTTATAGTGGGCTGTGAGAGGAACTGAATGTAGCATTGTTCTGCGGGTACTGTCCTTTTACCCTCAAAATACTGCCATAGTAGGATGGCTGGGGCCCACAGAACAAGAGAAACAAACCAGGCTAGGGCGATCATGATCCCAGCTCGCTTTGTGGTCCGTTTGGCCCGGTAGGTCAAAGGCCTGGTGATTGAAAAGTAGCGGTCAAAGCTTATGACCAGTAGGTTCATAACTGATGCATTGCTGGCCACATAATCTATAGCCAGCCACAGGTCGCAGGCCCAGTTGCCCATGGCCCAGTAGCCCATCACAATATAAGCTGTGTAAAGGTTCATGGAGATTACCCCTATGATGAGGTCAGCCACAGCCAAGCTCAGCAGGAAGTAGTTATTGACCGTCTTTAGCTGGCGATTAACCTTGAAGGATACCACTACCAGGATGTTGCCTATGATGGTGACCAGTGACAGCATGCCTGTCAGCAAGACAATGAGAACAACCTGCCACACAGGGTGGCCACGCAAGGGATCAAGGGCTGCAGTTCCGTTCCCATTTTGGGATTCTGAGGTGAGGTTTAAGAGTTTGCTGGTGGAAGAGGAATTATCATCCAGGGTATTCACATGAAAAACCAACCAGGGGGCTCCTCCAGTTCCTCCTTGGTGGAGAGCATTGGATTGTGAGTAGGCTCCGGCTGCTGGGGGTGAGGTGTTGGCAGTCAGGAAGAGACCAGGGTCTGTGCTGTTTGAGCTCATTGTTATGTCCTGGCATATTCTAAAGAGAGAGACAAAAAAGACAGAAAAGGGAAGTAGGAAAGGACAGAGAACGGGAGGGAAGAGGGACTTGGCACAAAAGGATAAGTAGAAAGGGGGGAAAGGATAGAGTGACAGAGAATGAAAGGACACATGAGTAGTTGTCATTCCTATTCATATCCAGTAGATGATGCTAGAAACCTATTCTACCAAGCTGGTTGTCTGAAAAGGCAAAGATGTTTGGGTCTAATTTGTCTATCCTGTTAAACAATCACTCATAACTTCATTTTAGACGATATGTATGCACACTGTAAATGCAGTGCAAGCAATATATTAGCAAGCAATTATAACTTGACATCTGAATCAACAAGGCTGGACAGCCAACACTTGACAGAGAATAACTGCAATCAACACCAGTTTCTTATGACACCCAGCAAATTGCAAAGACATTTCACTTACACACAGGTAATGTATTTTCACATATTGTTGCCTAGTCTGTAAAAATGACATATTGTATAACATTAGGCCTTGGACAGGGGTGTTTTCTCCTGTCAGAGGTAGGGGTGGAGGTAGCACGCAGACGATCTTTATTCAAAATTTAACTGTGATGTCTGGTGTCAGCTCTGGTGTCAGTCTGTCTGTCAGTGTGTCAGTCAAACACATACAGAGTGAAATTGTTTTCTAGTGTTATGTTTTTTGGTTATACCGCTCAAACTCTGACTGATTTTTCTAAAATATGAACAGAAAACAGCAGGTACCTGTTCATACCAAGTCAAAGACAATATGTAGACATCATTCTAAGCTTGCAGAAAGCACGAAGAATGGAGGACAAAGAAGAGATAAATTATTTGAGGAAGCACTCTAAGACCTTGGAAGGTATTGTGGCATTTCTTCCTGTTTGAATACAGAGGTTTTTGGTTTCAGTTTGATGATGCAAATTCCTGTTGCTGGTTAATTTGTCACCAGATTTGATCTAGTGTTCCAGGAGCACTCTAAGAAAAATAAGGTTGAAGACAGATTCTGGGCAGAAAGCTTTGCTTAGACAAAACCTAATGGTGAAATGGAGAGAAAATAGCACTGCAAGAGCTAATAGCAGCATGGAGAGTATGAAGTGTTGTTTGTTGTTTGATTGGGGATCATTTCATGATGAAAATGCAAACAATAAACAGAAGATCCTGCTATTTTTTTTTAAAGCAGTCCTTGATAATTGGATAATAAGATGAGGAACTGCAATTTTGGAAAACCAGAATGTCCTATCGAATTCAGGTTTTGCTGTGCAATAATTTATAATTACCGTGGTGTTTTGCACTCAGATGTGTGCATGTTTGTGTTGAAAACAAAAAAGAGATGCTTGACAACAAATATAGTAAAGTGAGGAACGTAGAAAGTTTTCTGTCAAAAAAAAGTGCGCTTTAAGTGAACATTTTGTACTAGGGTGGCTGTGGTATGGTGGTAGAGCGGGTCGTCCACCAATTGGAAGGTTGGCAGTTCAATCCTGGTTTTCCCCAGCCCACGTGTGACAGTGAACCCCGAATTTCTCCTGGGCTCCCTTTGCTTTTGGTGTGTGTGTGAATGGTTAGTTTCTCTGATGAGCAGTTAGTATCTGCCATTAGTATGTGATATGTATCTGCATTTTTTATTGAAATATTATGCATATTATCTCAATTACGTTTTGATGGGTATAGCTTAGTTAATTACATCCCCCCCGCTACTACTATTATCAGGAGGCTCTCATCTATCCCCACTGCGGACACGTATCACTGCATCCATGCACATACACTGAGTATGCTCTCACATTTCACACATATACTCTTTATGTTTAATGAGCATGCGCAGTAACATACATGCATTGTGTACTGTACATCACATCTGCATAGAAACATACAGTACTATATGCATGCACACACATATATGAAAAAAACAATAAACCTAGAATTGTATCAAAGTTCAGTATGTACAAAACAAAACCAGATGTAGATGAATACAAAAGACAAATTAAACAACTCCAAATTGAGTATAAAACAACAATGCCTGCCAGGACAAATGTAAAGAACTGCAATATTTATGATTGACAGCAAACTTAAAAGCCTTTTAAGAAAACAAAGTCTACTTTTAACTTTTCACAAAGCATATTCTACTGAGCATGTCAGACAGTAATGTGTTGCTAATGAGTGTTAAACATCTTTTAATTGGCTTACAGGGGCAAAATGTGTCTGTGTGAAGATAAGGGCTTTAACAGTAGGGAAATCAGTCTTTAATCTGCTACCTTGACTTGCCGTAAACACAGAGGATGGAAAAATGAAATTAGAAAAACAAATTTAAAAAAGTAGCACAGTGAAGTGCTGTTCTGCCTGGGGAATAGAGTCATATAAGGCTTGCAAAACAGGGGAAGAAAGACTGGATCCTATGGGAAAAGGCCAAATGTCAGACTCCCTGTACTTTCTTCACAGGTCACAAGATAATTCAGTGTAGGCATAGGTGGGTCAAGAAGTCCCTCAGATGCAAGCATTTACAGTGTACAGCACACTGACAACACAATGACAAAATAATTTCAGTTACAATGATGCTTGTCTAGTTTTGTATGCTGTAAAGTATACAGTATATACAGTGTGTGTGTCTATATAAGTTTACTGTTTATTCATCTTTACTCCATGCTTTCATGCACTATATTGACGTCTACCACAACATGTAACAATTAAGCCTTGCTGTTGCCATGGATTTCAGTGGTTAACTACAATAAATTTATATCTGTAGTCCCCTGGGAGCAGAAACTGGCTGCACAACAGAGGGAGAGTGGTTTGTTTTCCCCTAAAATTGAACTGATCAAGCCTTTTCAGATGAAAACTGTATGCGGCAGATGACAGCATCCTTTTCCAACATGGGTGGGCTAGCTAGACCTTTGACAACCAGCTGCTATTACAGTGAAGCCATTATAGTGTCTATCTCTCTCTGCAAGCCTACGTTAAGCCCTATATCTTAAGTTTGACTCCCAAGCACGTAGGTGTGATGGTTTCAGGTACACAGGGAGATCAATACTCATTTACTGTGTTGCAACACAACGTGTTCCCTGACATTTTGAGGCATTTGTCCCAGCAAGGTTGGACAGTGCAATCCAAGTTGGGTCCAAGGATCCATCTAAATGATTGGGTGACTAATACACAGCCATTTCAGGTTTCTATTTTCAGCAACTAATCTAGCAGAACAGTGATACGGGCAGATGATGTCCAGCAAGGATGAGTCATGTTGACAAGTACTTTTTAATAAAGGTTAAAGCTGCTATAATTTGAATCTTGGTCACGTTGGCTTCCCCTTGAGTGCCACAACATACTTTCAGTTAAAGGGATGCTACTCTACAAATGTTATTTTTCCTATTATTTACATAGGTATACAGTCAAGGAGGTTTAATCAACACTTTCTATGTAAAATAAAATAAAAAATATTGTCAGCATGCTGCCTTGTCTGAAACTTTACAATTTGGTCTCCCTTTGCTCATGTCGAACTATATGTAATGTGCACTTTTGTGCTATCCCAGTGCAGACAAACATCTTGAGGCAGACATAGGTTTTAGCAGTTTACCATAATAAGGCATAATTGTAAAAACAGCTCAGGCATAAGCAGCTTGAACACATAAAAGGCTACTGCCAAACAAGGCAGAATTAGACTCAAGCATAAACTCAAAACAAAAAAACACTCTATATAGGTTACTGTTACTGAGAGAAACAAATCAACAATTGGAGAGCTAGAGTTGTCAGGCATGGGCAATTCCAAGAGAGCAACTACAGACTCAATGCATACATATTTAGTCGATCCAGCAGATGCAAGCAATGGCTTTGTGATTACCATCATTGGCTGGGCAGTGCTGCATTGTCATACAGTATGCAGATTGCTGCCTTGTGGCAAGAGAACAGACAAGTGTAAGAGAGAGTCAGGACTTCATACTGTGATCACTGTCCATGTATTAAAAGCAACAATGCCTATGGTAGAAAAGGTTTCAGTCGTAGTCATCTGGACACTGTTTTCAGAATCAAGACAAGTCAATTGAGAATGACTTCCGGATGGGAGCCGAAACGATTCTGAAAACAGTGTCCAGATGACTACGACTGAAACCTTTTCTACGATAGAACACTCCTGGACGAATGAGGGACTACACCGTCTTAACAATGTCTATGATTTAATCTAATTTAGAAAACAATCCACTAGTTCATCTCAATAAAGTCTCTGCTATCCCTCAAAGCTGGATGATGTGGTGTTGCACAATAAGGGATAACAATCAAAGATATACCATGCCTAATCCAGTTCATACTGAGTGATAAAAGGTGGTGAGGGTGCTTGTTTCAGGGTGAAATGTGATCTGACAAATAGTGCCACAACACTGACTGCTCTGTGGAGTTATTGATTTCTGTCTATTGAGCAAAGCAGCCTTACTGATAAGCAAAACCTGGAGTAGACCAACTCTGACCCAGAAGTTTTATCTTACATTTGCAAATACTACACCAATAGATAGACAGATAGACGTAAGCTACAACTGCAGTGGCACTTGTTAAAAATAGAAAGGAAGATACAGTCATCTCTAGAATAATACAAACACTGTATGGTCTGCCCTGTGAATTAAAGGGTCCATATACAGAATCTATAATCTATTTGATATTGACCATTCTTAAATTAGTAAAAGGACGTGATGCCACAACAGCTAATAACTTGGGAGGCATAAAACTAAAATTTTTACACAATTTGACCCTAAGCAGAGACCAAATCTCCCTTAATCCAGACACAAACACAGATGTACATACAGAGACTACCAGAGCAGGATGTAGAGAAGAGAAGATGGGTAACACTGCAAATATATATCAATATTTGAAGCACTCACCCACTGAACATGCATGGTAATTATGGAATAAAGGCAAAATAATAATAATAATAACACCAAACTAATAACACCTATTAATTACATTGATCAGGATCAGGATTCTGTACCAATAGAATAATAGATATTCCTGGATAGCACATACAACATGTGTCATATGGACCACAAAAAAGGCTCTGACTGTTGATACCCCAAAGAGCAACCACATAACGTTGGAATTTGTTCACTTCTGCATGGATATGCTACTATTCAGTACAGTTAAAAATGAGCACTTCAAGAAGCATACTATAGTCCTTAACTCTTGTGTAAGCTCCCTGCTTGAAAGTTTTTTTTCATACCTCATACATCCTCCCGCTGTACACAGAGCACAGGAAGATAGCAGAGCATGTGCAGTCTATTGCTCTTCCCTCACCACCTCTGACATGTGGTCCAGTGAAACATCAGAGCCACTCTGACAATGCATTTTGTACACTCATAAATGTCTTCAAACATCCATACAGGGAAGTGTTTGCTCTGAACCAGTTGTTTATATTAGAAGAACTTCAGATGGTTGATAATGCTGTTTACAATGATAATGAATTATATTTGAACCTAGATATAAAGATATAAAAGACGGATATAATAGATATATAAAATATAAAAATAATTATTGTGATCCATTTCATTATTTTTTCTAACAATTTCATCAGAGAGAGGTTGGAAAGAGCTAGTATGTTATTAAGTAATGCTGGCCTTGTCCTTCATAAAACAACAAGGGACTTTGTAGTTGCACGGTATGAACTAAAGCTATCACAAGCTGGTGATGATGGGGCTGCTGCCAGAAGATGGTGGCAAGGGTTGTGAAACAGGCCATCTGTCAGGTACTCACTGCTGACAAGAACAAGCATTTAGTGCTTTCTTAGCATGAGATGGACTTGAAAGAGTCCATGAGCGATGCTCTAAGTCGACTCTTAAAGTTCACAGATTTTCAGTCAGGCAAATCTTAAGTGAGCATGTTATTACATGAAACCTTTACAGCACCTCCTCCAAACAAAGGCTATGAAACCTGCAGATGATGACACAGCTCACAAAGGATGTCCACCATCATGGTCTGTGTCAGTGAGAAATATGACAAAGCAAAAGATGACTTGCTGGTCAAGTATTCGCTTCAACACACAAAGATGACAAGAATGATGCCATCAAAATGAGGGCGATGTCTGATGGTGGAAGGAGACCACAATCCATAAACTTCAAAAGCAGTTAGAGGAGAAGCTGTGGAGGAGGAGGTAGAGCCAGCTACTGCAGCTCTACCTGCCATGAGGTACAGATATTTAGAAGCCATTCAGCTTACTTTAAGTGCTTTCAATCTGTGCATCTCTGCCACCAACCTCTGACAGGAATTCAGTGAAGAAAGAAATGTTTTAACCTGTTAGAGGGTAGCTGTAAAACATTAAAACCCCATTTTTGATAATATTTATGGTCTGCTTTTTTCTGTAATAGCCATTCAATGTATTTACATTTAGTAATTAACTCACTGTGGTTTTCATTGTCAGTGGTGGAGTCCGCCATTCCCACCCTGGATTAAAATTGTCTTCACATGCAAGAGGGGTTCACAGGAATCGATGCATGTATGTAATACAGAGTCACTGATATCAGCGACACTGTTTACTGTTCACTCTCCTACAGCTGTATCAGAGCTCTATTAAGTTACTGCTAATGCAAACCGAATATTTCCTTCTGTTGCTGCTTAACATTAAACGCGTTCAACTGACGAAATACGTGTGTTTTTATTTTTATTGTGAGCAGTCACAGGAAACGCAATATATTTGCTGACCAAGCAAGACATGGTAATTTTCAGCATTTTTTGCCAGTGGATCAGTTCTAAATATTGCCACAGTGAGTTAGATGAAGAGTTGCAGGCGCCAGGATGCAGACCTAACTCTAGCTCTAACTCCTCAGCAAGGTAACCAACTCCTTACTGCTCCTAGCTGTTGAGTGGAAAACTACTCTGCTGTGTGCAGTATGAAATCAGACCGCAGCTGCTCATGGTATGATAGGAAAAGACTAATTATTTGCTGACTTCTTTATTAAAACAATGTGAGTTTGTTTGGCTGCACTGTAAACAGATAGCCCAGTTGAGTTGCTCTTCTGTTGTATTTCTGATTCAATAGCTGCTAAAGGAGTGATACTAAAGAAAAGGGTTTTAGGCAACTTTACAACTAATATTGAATATCCATAGACTCCTTTTCATTTTATCACCTGAAACAAAGTGGCTTTTTATTTATAAATTATGATCACTTGAAAGTAAGTTTATATCACGAATGGACTATTTAAATAAAGTGTCACCATCAAATTAATCAAAATCTTCCTGAAGGAAGTGTGGTATGTGTGACAGGCTGTGCAGGGAACAAAAAAATAAACCCCAACTTCTTCTAAGTTAAGTAACAAAAGCCTGTGAAGCATCACCCTGTGTCCTTGATTACATGCATATGTCCAATGATACTGGAAAAGTTATGGAGCAAAAACGTTTGTCTTAACACATTTGGTTTGTTCCCAACACTAATATGGCATTTAGACTGGGGAACATCTCCATATGCTAACATCGTGCTTGAATTTCATTATGTTGATCCCTACAGCTGTCTCTAAAGCATACCAGTTTAAATTTGGGTTTTAGTATAAATAAAGTCCATGTGGTATTAATATTAAGTATTTGCATTATTTACCAAGAACGTGTCAGATACTTTGCAATTACTGTGTGCCTTTTCCCAGGAGCCAAGAGTCAGATAAGGATACATTCAACTTCACATATGTCTCTGTAATTTATGGGAGACATCTGAAAGGCCCACCTTTTATATTTTTTAAGTCCGACTAACAAGAAATGTCCCACTCAAAAGCAACCAACCATTCATCCCTTATTACAAACAGTGCGTGAGAGGTTCTCTGCAACCAAGTAGCAAACATTAGAGGATGTGCTGAGGAGATAAGGTAAATTAAAAAGCCAGAAAAATAATGGTGAGTTTATTGCACTAGATGACAAGAACCTCTCCATGGTGGAAACTATTCAAATCAGGAAATCTCTATATGAAATAAAGAAATAGAAGAGAGTGTATAAAGCATATATGCATGTATGCAGCGCAACAGCTTGGTAATAACTACTGGTTACGGTAGTATTTATGAGCCCTGATCAAATTTCACACTACTTCCAAGGTTTAGCAGGTATAATGTTTACTATTGTCACCATCTTAGTTTAGTTTGTTTGCATGCTTACATTTGCATTAGACACAATGTACAGCTGAGTCTGACGGGAATGTTACTAGTTTTGCAGGTATTTAGTCATAAACCTAAGAACTGGGCAAATTAAAATGTTGACCTGATGATGGTGTGATATGAGAAGTCAGGGGTCACCAAAGTTTCTACAATTCATCCTGAGGGGGACATGAATATCTGTACCAACAAACTGTTGAGACATTTCACTCAAAACCAAAAATGTGAACCTCAAGGCAGCGCTAGAGAAAAAGTCAGGAGATCATCAAAGTGATTAAGGGCCTTTTCACACCTGAAAGTTCGAACCGAGGTTTGCATTTTTACATTGTATACATTTGATCCGGTTAGTTTGGTTTCACATTGCAATTATGCAATTATGCAATTAAAGAACTATACATGACATACTGTACCTACGTCCTGTCGTCATCACCTACATGAGCTGTGTCTCCCTATACTGTATTTGGAATTGACTGGTTTGTAGATGGGCGTGCATCTGATGTCGCCATGATGTCAAATCGGCAGGTAGCCTTCTATAGCAGTTTGAGTGAAAGGAGAAAAATGAATGAACAGATTAATTTTGTTGCCGCTATAATAAGCAACACCAACTTCTAGTTAAAATTTGCCAAATAAACGTCCTTGTCATGAGAATTTTTTTTTTTTGTTTGTTCTGGTTTTCACGATAGCCTGCCAGAACTTGTGGCAACTGGTCCGAAAGTCTGAAACTTCCAAAAAAATAATAATTTTCACTCTTGAAAGGAACCAAACCATGGTTCAATTTGATCACCTGTTTTCGTCGGACCAAGGTTCGGCTGTTTGGTCTGAGCCATGGTCCAGGGGAGGTTTCACACCTGTAATTTTGGTTCAGATCAAACTGAAGTCCAAAAGTCTGAACAAAACGAGGTAAGTGTGAAAGGGTCTTAAGATACATAGTCTTGGGGCCAAGAATGTCTGTATAAAATTTCATGGCAATTCATCTAATAGCTGTTGAGATATTTCAGTCTGGATCAAAGTGGTGGATTGGCAGACCAACAGAACCACGCTGCAAATGTAGCTAAAAAAACAAGACTGTAACAGAAAAGCACATCTTATCTGAGTAGATCCTAGTCCTAGTTGAACAAAGCACTGTTGAGTCTAGTTTTTAATTATTTGTTTTATATATATATATGTATGTGTGTGTGTGTGTGTGTTCACATTATCTAGGAGAGAAAGAATAATCCAGCAAGAAGCCATACATGTTTTCATTCAATAAATGATTGTTTTAGGCATGTGTGTAAATTAGCAGAAATTTCAATATCAATTAGTCATCCAGTGCAAATCTTGCACTTCAGGTGGAAAATGTAAATGTGACCAGTGTAAACTCTTCTGCCTGGAGATCCAGAAAAACAAGACTTGTGTCTGTACAATGGAAGAAGTCCAGTAAGTCCCTTAATACCAGGAAGCAGCTCAGCATAATTATTCTGCCTAACCTTGTTTATTCTCCTTTATGACCGTAGGCAGCCAGGAGATCTGTTTTTATTGAGGTGTCTTTTTTGCTGCAATCCAGATTACTGCAGCAGAGTGTCTGAATCCTGCTTACACTGGCACCACTGGCCATAAACAGACGGCAGTTTGACAGGAGCTTGGTCTGATAAAATAACAATACAAGGAAGTGAAATAATAATCAGTGTGAGAGCTTATGCAGGGTGCCAAGGATGGCTGTGCATCGAATCCAGCCAAAAGTCAATACTTGGAAAGATCTGTTGTATCAAGAGCAGGCAGAGGGATAGTGCAACTAATTACAAGGTGCAAAATGTTAGCTATGTAGGATACCTCTCTTCTTCTCTGTCTTTTGTTTTTCAGTTACATTTTGTTCCTCTGCGGCATTATATTTAGCAACTCTGTCTCCAATGTTCATATGCAACTAATTTGCAATCATGATTTATATTCAGTGGAACATTTAGGTCCAATACAGGAAGTAGTTTAACATTCTTACAGTGCAGCAAAGGCACACTGAGGAGGTTGAGGTAGATGGATGGTTGTACAAAGTGCTTGACTTTGACACAGGAGACCAGGGTTCATGTCCTGTCTCATGCTTCAGGTCAGTTTTGAGTTTTTAAATATTTAACAAAGACCATGATCTCTCCAAAGCATTAACCAAATGCTTTTTAGTTGCCAGAAGTAACCAAAAATACCTGTATCATGCTTTAACTGCCAAGAGGGGCTTCCAAGCTTGTTGGAAAAACGAATAAAAAATATCGACATTTTTTCATTATGTTCAGTTTAAAAGTATCTTTAAAACAGACTTTTCTCCCAAGAAAACGGCAGCATCATTTATTTTAGCAAATCCTCGAAAAACGAAAGGTTCAAGTGACAAAACCCTCTAGCGGCCGTAGGAATTATGACTCCTGTACGTCTAGAGCAAAGGAGGAAATAGTGTGATGTTGTTACAGAGCCACAAAGTACGCAGAGAGAAGAGGTTGGTGTGGTTGGATGGGTCAATAAAATGTTGGACTTTGATAAAAGAGACTACTGTTTGTTTCCCATTTTCCCATGACTACGATTGTTGCCTAACCTTAACAAAGAAGTACATTTTCACCCAAACTATGATCTTCCCCTTACCCCTAACAAGTCATTTTTGTGCCTAAACCTAACCTAATTTTAACCACAGCTGCATCAGAAAATTAAAAGCTGTAAAAACGGACATCCTGCCACTTGGGGCATCAGATCAAAAAATAATGTGTCTTTTTGGAGGGACACTGCATTTTGTCATTTAAATTGGAGGATTTGTTGCTTTATAAAATGGTGGCACTGAATATTTTTTATATTGCATTGCTATGTTGATTAAATAAAAACTAATCTCAGCATCCTTAAAATGCCCCTAAAATGTATTAAGCTAAAGCTATACAGTTATATACATTATGAAAGTATTTTTTCTTGTTATAGGCTTCAGTTGTTGCATTATGGTAGCTAGGTGTGAGGAGAAAAATCTACACATGGAAAGTGAAGTAGGATGTTGTTATGCTTTAGACCAGTGCTAGAGGCTCATGGGATTTCACACACATCCTCACCTCTGCGGTGGGTCTACGTGCTTTTTGACAGCCTCAGTAACAAGCTGCTGGAACTCTTTAGACATGGCACTCTTAGACACTTAGACATGCCTGTGTAGTATGTGTGTATGTGAAAGCAAGAGACAGGAAGAAAAATAGAGAGGCAAAATAGAGACAGTGGAAGAATGGCTCAGGAATATGTCAAACCAAAAGGCTGCAGCCACTTGAGGATGACTGCACAGGAGACCGTTGAAAGTTAACCTTTCTTTCATTCTCACAATAAATCTAAACCTGGATGAGGTCCAATGCATACCTTATGTGTGTTTTAAAACAAAAGCTAAGTTGCTGCCATTGAAATTAGGCTGAGCTTTGTGGTGGATGTCTTAGTGAAACATGGGAGAGAAAAAAAAGCTTGTACATTAAATTTGCCACAGTGACAGCTCGTTCCTAACAATTCCCACAATCCAAACTATGAAATACAACGCTTTGAGAAACAATGTTGTTTCGCGTGAGGCTAATTCCAGGCCTGACCCTTTACCTCACTTCTCATGGCTGCACTTCAATACAGCCCTACACAGATGCTATACACATGTAAGTGATAGGCTATTGCGATTAATCCTTAAAAGGAACAGGCACTCGAATGAGACAGAGAGGGAGAAAAAACACACACTCACTCCTATGTAAACATGGAGACAAGGGGTCTTTAAATGCTGAAGGCAGAGATGCAGGGTTTACGCAGGGGGTTCAGGAGAGTGAGGGGGTAAGAAAGGAAACTGTAGAGGGGGTAAGAATGTGCAAGGAGACACTTCCTGCTTGGGGAGTGTAAGTTATGTGAGAGAGGAGGAACAAAACAGACTTCTCCTCTCAGGACAGAGGGCTGTCAGGTGATGGAGACCATGTCTACCACTGTACTGTGTGCTTCTATACCACACAGTATACATGCATGTGCACTCTTCTTTGGAGCTATGCTTACATAAGGCTGACACGCACAAACACACACATGCAGTACAAACTCTACACACTCTTTTCACAAACACACTTCCAGGCGTGCAAACACACACAAAATCAGTTGCCTAAGCTCAAACACTAGAGAGGGCAGTGAGTCAACAAGGTGATTACAAGGAAGTATTGAAAATGATCCAAGTACCATATTGCCACAAAGAGAGTGTAGTAATGACAGAACTGGTTATAATAACAGTCCAAACACTTCTCCTGGCGGATCTAGACAGGCTTACATAGACAGTTAACAAAGCGCTAACTGTATTACAAACATGAACACTCGCAGGGATATGGAAACACACACACACACACAATCTCACACATGATGCTTCTTGAGTGTTTTTTTCTCATGTTCAATCTCCATTATGCTCATGTCACAGAATACAGAGCTGTCCCAATAGTGCACAGCAACATAATATTGTAGATTTCATTGGACAACGTTGTTGTGTACTTGCAGAGCTGCAAAGCTGAGTTTACCTGAATTGATTGTATCTCACTTTCTTTTTATCAATATTTAATGCCCTTGCCAACACAATATCTTATGCAAACTATTTGGCCCGCTGGATTACTTTATTTGTGTTTACCTCCAGTGTATTATTAATTGCTGCATCTCTGACCTTTCAGCATAACTGTGTTATATGTAATTAATTGAGTTCAAAACTAAATTGGATTGGGTAGTGATTATATGGAATGATATACTTCATATATAAGTTGTGGTTGGCAAGAGTTTTTTTTTAAGTTGGATACTCAACAAAAATGATGACGAATGTAGGGGAGATGAAAACAGAGACCGTCAGTGTAAGTGTGTATATGTATATAAAATAATATATATAATAATCCTAAGATGTGAGTGGACACAAACAGATGCAAATTCGCTCCAGGCGGCAGGAACTGAGCTATAGAAGTATGCATGTGAGTTGAAAATTTTTCAAACTTTGCATTTAGGGTGCCAATTCATGAACATACAGAGAAGAGGGAAAGTAAGGGTCTGGAGGACAATAACAGGAAGAACTGGAGTTCTTGGTAAGTTTTGACAGCAGTCACAGTCTGAGCTGTCACACAAGCACACACATTGGCTGCTTGGGCTGGATAAACACAGCTTGTGCAAACAGTCCACCAGGGCAAAGATTCGCTTCACGTTCAATCTGAATGCACCATTTGGGAAAGTGCACTCTTAAGACGTTTATTCTAATCTGTAGTCTCTGGGCAGGTTGATGTTACACATTAGATGAAACAAAATGTGCAGTCCACATATTGAAAATAGAGGCACCTTAAGATCCTAATTCTGAAACATGTTCAATGGGTGCCAGTGGTTGGAGCTCAAAATAATTTATAGCCTACAATTAGATTTTATATTGGGTGTTTGCTGGCTAATGAACCTTGAATGCTAATGGCGACAGACGAGTGATGGATCAGCCACACTGACAATTGGCTTTTGCCGCAGAGGCTTGTGTTATTGGCCTGTCAGAAAACATCCAACACAGGAGGGAGACATGAAAAGGAGTCCCTTCATAACCAAGGACTTTACATGGGCGTAATCCCCATCATGTCTTCTGCCATCCATAGAACTAACTACAAAGCACATGAGACACATTCCAAAATTAGCATAACGAGGCAAACGACTAAGCTAATACACAAATGGACTAATATCTTGCATAATAAAACTGCCAGCATTTATGGGGGGCCCTGCATCTAGTGAATGATGATCTGTGGCATGTAATAGTTCCCATCCGGCACACTGACAGGAACATTATGAGGATGGAGAGTGATGAGATCTTCATAAGCCTCTGATACTGTATGGAGCCATGCTGAGTGGAAAAAGACTCTCTTTGACTCCTATTGCACTTACAACACGGCTAATATGAGTGGGAGCACTCACTGCAAGAGACAACACAGACCAGAACAGGCTCAGAGAATATTATGTGGGTGGTTCAGCCATAAAAATCATTCTCAGGCTATAAAGGAATCATACAACCAAATTACATTTTGGCTTTAATGACTATGAATTTCCGACTGCTCTTGACTGTCTTCTTCAGGTGTCATCAGTTTAAGTTTTTTAGTATTGTTTTCATCTTATGTATAATACCATTTAAACTATAAAGAATAACACAGGCACATTGTGTAATAAGATAACAAATCATTCTTATGACTATCAGTAATCCCCAACTATTTGTCAAAAACTAAGCTACAACTTGAGAACTTTCATTTGTCATAATCACATTACACCTGCAATTCCAAACACTTCATGCCAGAGCACTTGCTGTGTAAATCACACTGTTTATTGATACTTCACTGTTGGACTCTCATCATAAAATGTTCCAAAAGCAGCAAAACATCAGTAACTGTGTTGATTCTCTGCAAATAGCAGCACACAACAGTGAAGGTTTTAAATGTCCATAAAATTTGTCTATTGCTCCTGCAAAAAATATCACATTTTTTCCCTGTTCAAGCACTTGTATCCACTGCCAGAAAATAATAATCTATCCCTTCTCGCCTCCTGCAATACCAAGAATGAAGTTATGTGGGTTTTCTGCTTTGAACTACCTCTCTCTTAATCAACTGGACCATTTTTCTCACCCTAGAGGCTCTTGTGTGTAACTCTTTTTAGATGTCAACACCAAACGAGGAGGCTCTGAGGCTCTTAAACTTATTTAAACAGTGCTGAGAGTGAGTATATTACTCAATGCTGAAGTTAGTGAATGAAGATAAACACCATAACCACTCAAGTGTCTCAGTCATTCCTGAGGACTATGACCCAGAGGTTACAGCCATGTTGTAGCCTTATAGTACCTTATAATCATACCAATCAGAAAAAAAGCCCCACTAATACAATTGGCTTCTTTATCTCATCCCCTGTACAGATTTTTTTCCCATTGGCTAATGGCTTTATCTCCTGCATTTGAATGGACTCAAGAGGGAGAGAAGTAGACAGACAGGATGACATAATGTGAAGCAGTTAGACAGAGGAAAGCTAAAGCTAAGAAAGACACAGCAGGAAGGAACATCCTCCATTGGCCTGGAGTCGACTGATATTCCATTATCTTTCTTTCTATTTCTTCCCAGGGTGTCCTTAACCTATACTATGAGGGAATTAACATTGCACTGGGCTGTCATCCATGAACGAGGTATGAAGCTGCTGTATATACAGTAGCACCTATGTATTCTATTCTAGTCTCTCAGACATTAATTTCCTACATGTGGAAACATGGAGTATCATGGAGTAAATGATGAACACATTTTTTACTGGTTGTCAATCCTGCGGTGTATTAGCATTTAATATGAAAGGACTCAACTGTGGTGGGAAAGGGTTATCTTAGTGAAAAATGCAGGTCATTGAGCTCTGTAAATATTGAACAAAAGCCTACATTAAAGATCAACTTGATAACGCACAGAAAACGAAATCAGTCAGCTGTGCATTGTGCTGTCATTAATCTGATATCAAAATCAAAAGGTCGGATTCTTTTGAATAATTTTCCAGAAGGTGATGTCAGAACATTATTGTGGCATTTAAAAACTTCCACACTTATCAGCAGGTAACAACATCTACAACTATGTTATCAATAATTCTACAAAGGTGAACACAATATTCCTGATAAATTTCTATTTTGTGCAGAGGAAAAATCTCTTGTCCAAGTATTCTGGTATAATTATTAACTGTTAACTAATTATTAAATAAAATATGCTTTCTATTACCTATAAGACCTGAAAGATGTGAACTGGAGGGATGAATGAGGAGCTGACAATCATCTTGTTTGAATCACTGAACGTGATTATTGTTTGTTGGATCAGCTGATGATCAGCTGCCGGGGTTGCACATGACTTACAGTACATGTCCTGCCTGAACTAACACAATGCTTCATTGACTTATTTTATCTATTCTTCTTCCAAGTCCCAAAATGGCCAGAAGCATTCACTTCACAACTCAAAGTCACATTGAAGTGCTGTACTCCCTCCCGATGTGCAAACACAAATCCCAAATAAGCCCTGATGTCAAATACTTTCATCTGTTTCATACAAAACATTGTAGAAAGTGCCATTTTTGGAGGATTGGTCATCTGGAGAAAATTCAAGTCAGAGGAGGTAAAAAAGGTTTTCTGAGGAAGAGCAATTTCCACTTTTCAAGCTCCTGTAGAAACTTGAAACTCAGTTTCCTAACAACTCAATAAGCATTAGATTGCTTGTTTCACTGTTGTGTGTGACTGAATTACTGTACACCAAGATCAACAAAAGATTCAGGTGTTAGCAAACACAGAACTCTTCATTGCTGGGTTTTCAGGGTGTTTGAACCAGGAATATCAGGGCTGTCCACATCCGGGATCTGTCATATTAATGGATGCATATTTGCCTGCTCACTTGTTTGTTTAAGTGATACAATGGGACTCTACCTTTCATGCCTTATGTATCAAGGGCAACCCTACCTTTAAACATAGTTAAAATCAAACATACAATGTTATACAATGAGAATCAAACTTCCCAATCACATCGAATTATTGCATAATAAACGGTCCTTTTTTCTTAGTCCAAAAAACAACTCCAACCCTCCTCTCCTGATCTGGAAAAAGTAATCCATGCCTTTATTTCATCATGCTTGGATTACTGCAGCTCTCTATTCTCCTGTCTGAGCACGAGCTCCGTCAGCCCCAGAGGCACAATTGCACAGAATAACACTAGCTTCCCTGCATCAGCTTCCCCTTAATTTCAGAATTAATTTTAAGATCTTACAGTTAGTTTTGTAAACCTGAATGAGGTCTAGCCTCAAGTGAAATCATTGACCTTATGACCTCCTACATGATTGAGCAGCAAATGTGTTCCTAAATCCATTCTTTGACCTTAAAGTGACATTTCCACACTTTCACTGTCAGAGACTTTTTGCAGTCAGAAAAACTGAGGGTCTAGGCCATCTTTTAAATCTCAGCTTTTAAAAAAATGTCCTTTACAGAGTGCGGGTGTTGTCACCTACACATATAATTTATTCTGTGTCTCATTGTTCCTACTTTTATCTCTTCTAACATCCTTTGAGAAACTTTTCTCTTTGGTGGTAAACAGAACCAAACAGAAACTTTGGTTGCAAGAATCAAGTTTTAGCGCTGTGCCAGCGCTGGAGATGCATCCATGACACAGACAGAATACAGAGGAGAGGGACGGAGACAGCAACAAAGATGTAAGCTGCTCCCGACCTCACAGACAGCGCTGGGGGCTACACACCACTACCCAAAGATTGATGCCCAGAAATGTCCCAAACACAGCAAACTAAGAAGAAACTAAGAAAATACAGGCAGAGGGCAGGGTCTCTGCAGATACAGACACCGCCACACAATTCTAGTGGGTCATAAATGATGATTGAGAGGGATTATTTTTGTATGAGTCCATGCATTGTACTTTTAGGAAAATCCTACTTATTCTGCCTTTAAGCATATATATATATATATATATATATATATATATATATATATATATATATATATATATATATATATCAGCCAGATGGCCACAGCTGATATTATGCCTCAGATTCAGTGAAATGAAAAATTTCCAGTGCCATGGTGGATTTAAATTTAGAGCCTGTTAATGCATGTATGAGTCCATGCATTGTACTTTTAGGAAAATCCTACTTATTCTGCCTTTAAGCATATATATATATATATATATATATATATATATATATATATATATATCAGCCAGATGGCCACAGCTGATATTATGCCTCAGATTCAGTGAAATGAAAAATTTCCAGTGCCATGGTGGATTTAAATTTAGAGCCTGTTAATGCACATTTACCAAAAATACCATATCAGACTCCCTATGTCTGTCAGTGCTGTGGACATTTAATGAATACTTTTTAAGAAGCTCTCCCTCTGGGAATTGTTAGAATGAGGCTATTCTGGAAATTCAGTCAACTTGTTGGTGTTGCTGACACACCCCAGATCCACATTTGAATTAATGCTCTGATTTGCCACCTGTATGTATACAGTATGTTGTGATACCAAGAGGCTTTCAGATAGTAGTGGCTTGCTGAACAGAGATCATTCATTCATTCTAACTTTATAGCAGCAGATACAGGACATAGGCAAAGGACAGAAGTCTTTATTGACAGAGTGATCACTCATTGCTATTAAGGGTACAGTTTTTGGCTTTTAAGTTTCATCAATCCCTGTGGGTGGAGATGTGTACACAGAGACCAGAATTTAATTTCTGTAAGAGAGCAAATCTGTAGAATCTCAAAAATGCAAGGGACTACTTTTAGGCATTTTAAGTGGATAAGAGGGAGTATGCATGCATTCTGCAGCCTTGAGATTTGTAATATGTCTAGTATTTTCTTAATTCAGTTGTCTGACATTAAGGCAGCTGAGCACACACATTAACTGTGTGGAATAAAGAGGGGAACGGTGACAGGTTGCCTTGGAGGACAACAAGAGAAATGTAGGCTGGTGTGAAGTGACAATAATGCTGTTATGTACATTTTCTCACTTCTCTCCATCTCTTGAAGATGCACATTATTATTATTAGACTAAATATAAGTGCCTTGTTCTTTCGATTTGTCAGGAGGTTTGACATGTAAAATCTGAAATGTGTAATTATCATCACAGTAGGCAGTTTCTTTCTCCAAAAATTAACTTGACCTTACTTTGGGCTTTATGCAGATGGTGTTAAGCGTGCTGACAAAGCAACACGAGCGATCTGGGTGACAAACAGCCACAAAAGCAGTCACAAAAGCTTTTCCAGACTGAGGTCCCTGTATTTCCCATGGTTTCAAAAATAAAAACATAATAAATGCTTAGAAGCTGCCCTCAAAGAGGCAAGCACTCACTACAGTATAAGAAACCCAGAGATAATTAACCACTTTGATATTCTGCAGGTGGTGTTTCTCTATTTCATGTGGGAAGCTGTCACCTCTGCACATACTGTAGTCCCCACTGATTGTCAAAAAACACGACTCACAGATTATTACAGTTTACATTTTTTCTTTATTTGCTCCTCTGAGTTTGTAAAAAAATACTGGGTAATAATTGATTTTCATGTTACTGACTGCAGTCAACAGAATAACAAGAACGGTCATGTTTATGCTGATATCATTTTTATATGAATCATGATTCAGTATATATACAGTATTTATAACATATCAGTGTAAAAGAGGTGAAAAGCTAGGTTTTCAATGTAAAGTGCATAATGTCAGTTTTTGACATGAGTTGATGTTTTTACCAGAGAATTTTCTCCTCAGGGAAGAAGCATTGCTGCTCATTTGATGCATCTAACATAAACTCATTACATTTAATATTTTAATACTAAAGAGAGATCCATTTATGATGCTGCTCTTCAATTTACAGAACTATACTTTTCTGCAAACACCAGTCCAGTCTTAAGTGTGAGGACTGTAATGCAGTGATTAGCCATACTGTTGTTTATCTTTTCGTGTATTGTTTCCAGAATAATGTGAAATGCTATAAGAGAATCTTTGGTCTCCAGAAAATGAAGACTTGTTCACCAAACAGACATTATTTTAGCCCGTGGGCAATGTACCGTACATTACAGCTGATGTGGAAGTTACCACTGAAATATGAACACACTCAGGGTGGTTGATGGACCCCAGTAGACTCACAGGATATGATGTAATTAGAGGTCAACCAACACAACTACTGTAGCCTTTAGGTGGACTCCTGCCATGTCAGCCATCTGTGCCTGTAGGCCTCACAGTCTCACTGGAGAAATAAAATTTGTGAAATTCATGAGTGAACTCTAATTTATTTTTTGTGTTTTGCCGAGCATGACTTCAATTGATGTCAGTTAACTTCAGTTAAGATTAGCTGCTTATGTTCTGCTTATTTGTGTTTACCAAGGATGATTCTGGTTAGTTGTTTTCTTCATGAGGGAGAGCAAATTAAGAAATATTTTCAAGCAAATTGATGTACTGAATATTCCTACTTAATGTTTTTAATCTTATTTTCGGTAGACACAACTTGCTTTTGGCACTGACTGGTGTTTTTACTGTTTGGCACATTTGCAGGGAGGGAAATTTAGCAATTACAGAACTAAATAAAAAGGTTTACTACAAAACTATATCTAAATGACTTAACATGAGGCTTTTTAGCTGCCTAATAACCCAACATTATTATTTATCAGAGGAGTCAATATGGATGGATTATAGAGCCTCTGTTAGAAGGGACATTTTTTTGTTAAGTAGTCAAAGAGCTCTTCACCTAAAAAAAAAAAAAAAAAAAAAAAAAAAAAAAAAGTCCTCCTAAAAAACTGAAGACATAGCCTTCACATTCACTATATATCACAACAAAGAGGCCACCATGACAGCTTTACACAGAGTGTTTATCCCCTAAGGTTTTCTGTACTTTAGGGCTTTGTACTGACACCATACAATATGGGCCCTCTGACTTTGGGGAGGGGGGCTGCTAGGAAGGGGGCAGGCTTTTTAGGCATCTGTGCCCTGGGACCCATCATTTCGCAGTCCATCATGGGAGTCTGTGGTATGACATTTCTGTCATGTTATCCTGTTAAACAAGGGAATTTAGGAAACCATCAATGTGTTAATCTCCTATCCATTGTTTCATACATTGGGAACAGAGTGTAAAAAAAATGTGGATTTTAAAATTATTATTAAAAATATTTTGTCGTATGCTGTGCTCTGTAGTGGCATGTGGACTCAAAGGCAGATGACCAGGAAGCGGTATGAGGTGAAGTAGCCGGATGGCTATCGTGTTTAATGGGGGTGATGTGGTTTACAGGCAAGTACAGGCAGACTGGTAAGCAGACAGGTAATGAACAGACAAAAGGCAGATAGATTACCGGCTGGCAGTGGTGGAAGCAAGGGAGTGAGTCCAAGGTGGCAAACAGTTCACTAAGGAGCAGGCAAATTACAAAAATCCAGGATCCAGCCAAGGTCCAAGGGAGACAAAGAATCCAATACAAACTCATGGTAAGAATGCTGGGGAACTGGGCACAGGAACCAGGTCCCACAAAAGGTGCACCAAACAGTGACACACACAAAGGTCAGGAACACTCTCAAGACAGGAACAAAACTCAAGGCAGCAATCACACCAGGCAGGAATCACACCATACATAACAACAATGACCCAACACTGAAGAAAAAAAGAGACCCAGATTAAATACCCTAGGGGAGGTGAGACAACGAGACACAAGTGCATACTATCAAGGAAGGACCAACAATCAAAACTGGAGGGAAAACAAAGACAGGAAGTAAAAACACAAGACACACTAGGGAAGGAGAATACTACAAAATAAAACAGGAAATGAAAAACCTTAAACTACCACATATTTAAAATAAAATAATAATTTCTTTGCATGAAATTATGACATCAATAATGACCATGCACAAACCCTAACAAATTCCATTTATCATTTGTTAAATTAGTGCTGAATTTCCTAAAATAACGTACCTTGGGTCTAAGATCCCTGCTTAATGGTTTACATGTACAGTATGCATCAGTGTAGTGCTTAGAGAAACTTTTCTCTGACACTGTGGTGAAGTCATTATACCAGTTTGTAAAAGGAAGCATAATGTCTCTTATTATAGTCTTTTCATGTTTCTACCATATCTGAGCTTCAACCAGGGACTCACAGTATAGCACCCCAGTTCCCATAGAGAATTATCAAAAGTATGTCAAATCTTCTTTTTTTGTTTTATTCTGTAACTCAGTATCTTACACTTCTTCAATCAAGTTCATTCTCTTCATTTTTACTCATCCTCTTTGCTCTGTCTCCTTCTTTGAATCTTGTGAAAATCTGGTAAAGGAAGTTGGCTTTAACAAATTTATATGCCTGTCTAATTATAGATAGTAACACTGCCGTTCACTAAAAAGGGCAAACTTCTTTCAAACAGGCATTGTAGACTGTTTATTTAATCCATTTGTAGCTTTTCTTTCTCCTGTCCTTCAATCACCCTCTTCCTGTCTCTCAGTGCTCCTCTGACTGACACTCCTGTTGAGGGATTTGTGCAGCGATATCACTGCTCTTACAGGAGGGTTAGATGGAGGAGGGACAAGGTTGGATGGATTTCATTGATCAGATGCGGCTGACTATAGTGGTTTGCCTTGATCATGTCTGTGCTTCAGCTGTTCAACTGCATTTCATACTGCGTATCACATTACATTTTTAAAGCATTTCCCGTGCAGCTCTCCCTCGCCTCCTCCGTTATCACATGCCGTCTGCACAGTGTTTGTTTTGAATCACAAGTTGGAACACAGTCGACAAAGACTGCTCTTAAACGTTTGTGCATGCAGTAAACATTGCTCAACATTGCCACAATTTATTGTTTTCTGGGATGTTATAGAGTATTTATTTGGTGTTTTTTACAGTCCAAAGGACAACCTCAGTCTTCCTGTCTGTTTGGTTGGTGTAAATTATAATTCCTGTCTTGGGGATGATTGATGGGACTTTATGGTAGTAAACATATAGCACACAGAAGGTCACTTTAGCCCCAGAACAGTCTCAATACAACTTAGTAGCGCAAAGAGAATTCTTTATTTTATGGCCATAAAGGGTACACTCTTTCACCAGCAGGTTTGAAATGAATCTTTAGTATTTCTACCCTAGATGCTACTTTAGTATGCATTGCACTGCTGTTTAGATAAATGACACTGGAAGCTATTTCAAGTTTAAAAAGGACTATGTGCAAAACCCACCCCTTAAGGTGACTGTGTGGCAGTGATAAAATCCTGCGATGGGAAATTAATTAGCGTCCACTGACCCAACCAGAAAATTAAATGAGAAAAGCAAAGTAAGATAAATGCTCAGTGGACCACAGTTCCCATGTTTGTTCGGTGTTCAGTCACACTCATCATCATCTTGCTTATCTGGCCAATCAATCCATGTTGCTGGGTTTTCTTGTACAGGATTTTGTCACGGATGATAGATTCCCTTCCAATTGACCTCACCCCTCCTCATCATCCACAAACGGGCGAGGGAGAAGTCAATGGACCAGCAGCAGCTCCCCCTACCCCTGCAAAAGATTGTATCCTTAAATCCAATCTCAGGCATCTTTTGTCCACATTTATCTGAGGGTGGAAAAACCTGAATGACATGTCTTATATGTTGCTCACTTAATTCTTCCAAAGAAAAGAAGGTGAATGACAGCTTCCCTTTTCTTCTTGGGGAATTAATTAATTTGTTTACTAAAAATTACATACATACATAAAATAAGCAAAAAGTTTTTCTTTATTTACCAGGGAAACTGTGTTTTAAGGGTACACTCAATCTATTTAATCCAGTCAAGGAAAAGTTTGCTATGGATTTCTTACACAATAGGTGCAATTTTTCCACTTAATTCAATACAGTATGTCATAACTGCATGACATGCTTAGTAATACCCACTTTGTGTTGGCCCTCACGTATGAAGCAGTATAATTAGAATATGCAGTAACTTTGGATTAATTGTGCACTTTTAAAACTGCACTTTTGAAATATTTGAACAAGCTGAATGCTAAATGCCAAATTGAATAACACCAGCCAAGATTTGTCAAAACCACTCTCTCTTTCTGTGTTTCTCTCCTTCTGCATTTGTCACACTCCAACACACACACACACACACACACACACACACACACACACACACACACACACACACACACACACACACACACACACACAGGTCCCAGCTTGCCACAAAACTTAGTCGGACGAAACATTAAATGCTAAAATCAATAAAAGTCAGATGTTGTTTGTTTACCAGTGTTAATCAAGTGAATTAATTGATTGATAAGTATTGCTCCAATATGTCATCATATCATAAATCAGTTTATTTGATATTGCTTTGCTTATCAGAAACAATTTACCTGTGACTACATAACCTTTTACAAATTATTGATGTCACAGGATTTTTAAATAAGACTTTTACAGAGGCTGCACAGAGGTGCTTTGAGTTAAATGCTAATGTCAGCATGCTAACTTGCTGATGTTTAGCAGTTACAATGTTTTCTATGTTCACCATCTTAGTTTAGCATTTTAGCATGCTAACATTTGCTAATTGGAACTAAACACAAAGTACAGCTGAGGCTGATGGGAATGTCATTAGTTTTGCAAGTATTTGTTCATGAACCAAAGTTGTGGATGAAGTCAGACCCAGGTTCCCAGGGGATGAAGCCAATTGACTTCATCCCCAGGGAACCCTCTGTACCAAATTTCATGGCAATGCATCTAATAGTTGTTGAGATATTTCAGCCAGGACCAAAGCGCTAGACCGACGTCTTTCACTGTGTATCAGTAATCGTATCTTTTTGATAAGGATGCTGTGGTCATGTCCTCTATATTTTTGCGGCAACTGAACTGCAGGTTACTTTACATTACAGTTACACAGAGAGGGTGCACAGCGGAAAGAAAATCAATCATTCACATCACATTTACAGTATGATTGTAATGGGTTTGTCATTAAATGTGTGTATCATTAACCTTCCCTGGTGGCGAAGAGTCCATCAATATTCACTAGAGGACATTATAGTCAAATCTATATTGACTTTTTCTCCTCTCTGAAAACACAATAATGTGATGGCTGTGTCGTTCCTGTGGCGAGTTTTGTTTTCTTTTTGCTGGGAAAGGATAAAAAAGATTTGATTCTCACTCCACCTGTAATTCTACTTTAATTTCTCCTGTTAGTGTACTTTTATTGCTGACCTGCTGAGGGCCATATAACAACATTATAAACTCCTGGAAAACTTCAGATATCCCTTAATTGAGGTGGATGCATGTTGACACATCATTGAATGAAAGCAGCAAGGCCTGTCTTTTTCAATATTCATCCGCAAATAAATGTTAATGCTAATACTGAATGTGGAAATGGAAGTAAAAGATACTTTGGTAAAAACTAATTTGATGATGCTTTCAAGATGATGCAATTTGGATGCAATTCATAATACGGTTTTAGCAAACTACATGGAGTAACTGGAGAGTAAGATTAAGACAGAGAGGAAATTCGCCAAATTGTCTTTGGTTGAGAGTCTCTTTCATACATTAAAAAAACAGATCTCCGTTAAGTAGGTCTTATTAAATAACTGCCTTAATTTGTGCAGACTATCAAGAAGAAAAAATATTGCTTAGTCTCAATTTCTCTTCCCAGAATTTCAGAGTTAGGGTGTTTTTCTTTTTAATCAAGCGACAGCATCAGCACAGTAATTTCCAGTGGGATAATAGATCACCTCTACCCTGGAGACAGACAAACACAGCATGTGTGATGGATAGCCAAGCTGTTAAAATGTGAAAAAGCACAGTTTGGAAGGAAGACAATACAGTGCTACAGTCTATGCCAAGAGGCATTTTGCCAATATGAAGCTACCCATTATCATGAAAAATAATCTTTAGGGAAAAGGGTGATTTAAAATTATGTTGCTGAGGGTGATGACGATGATAGTAGGCTACCATGAGTGAAAAAAATCACTGAAAATATGTTGGAGTATGTCGTTGTGACATAAACACATAAAAGGCAAACTATGAGTAAACACCATCTATTTAACTGAATGCCAAGAGGAAAGACAAATAAAAAGAACAAAACAGCGGGAAAGTGCAAACTGTATCTGCAGTTAAAGACAGAAATATTACAAAAGAGAATGCCTGGAAAAACACAAGTAGGTAACAAGGCATGACATTAGGATGTGAGAGGCGAGAAAGGGCAGGTCAAGGTAAGCAGAAAAATATAAGCACATAAAAACTAGTTATGACCTATAATGGAGTGAAGTGATTATGTGGTTGTAACATCCGACTGGGCTGGTGAAGTTGTGGGAGGCTGCAGTGCAGGAAGGGAGTGTTGGGGCGGAAAAGGCAGGGAATGTATCTTCTCTTCTGGGGTAAATTGTCTGTGACTGCTTTGCGTGTCCATCATTTCTCTCTACGGTCTAATTACAGCCGGTTCCACCTGGCTACACTGCTCTGTCCTCCTCAGTGCACAATGATGGCAATGTATAACCACACTGAGATTCAGGGACGAGGAGTTAAATTAAATTGCTGTTGGAATGTTGCAATATTTAGTTGTTTTTTTCTCTTTACATTGTAGACTCACATTGCATCCAACAAAATACGGGAGTTGTATCAGCAGCTTTGCTTTTCTATTACTACAATACAATAAAAAAGCCAACTCCCCTAGGGATTGGCAAATCATAGCTTGCAGGTCTGTATCATGCTCCACATGATAAAGTGGTGTGCATGGGGCTGTAGGTTAGTAAGAAAGATACTCTGTATTTAAAGAGTTTGGAAGGAGGTGTCATTTCTTGTCTTTCCAAAACCAAAAACACAAACGCAAAAGAGTAAGCAATCGATTATTCTTTGTGTTTATCTGCTCCAACATAGGCTGCAAACATTAGCATGTCCGGCTAACTAGCTTGCTACCTACAGTAAAGTAGAAATCTAGCATTACTTCCAAGGCCAAGGAGCATGTCATTAACGAACTACATTTTGTGGGTTTTGGTTACGTTAGAAAAAGGCCGTTCACGATAGCACATCCACTGTGTAGTATTTCCCCGCTGTAAGCCGTTATCCAAGATAGTGTCACGTTCGCCAAAGTCCTTATCCTAAAAGCCTTTTATTTTGCACAATAAAGCATTCATGCAACCTCCTTGCTTATACATGTAAGCAAAGCAGCCAAACAGGGTTGTGTTAGAATGAAATAACAGTCTAATCTAATCTGATTCCTTATCATGATAGTACTACCTAGCTCTACACTGCAATACAAAAAAAAATGATGTATCTTCTGTCTATTACATGGATCATCTACTAGTGAACTGTTGACATTTGACATTTTGCCTGCTTTAGCCTCAGTCATGTAACTCAGTTCCATGTATCCAGCCATCAAGTGCATGCTTAAGACCCCTTTTACAAGATATTTGTTTCAAAACAACTCATGGAACTAACGTTAGCGTAAATAGTTAACTTGCTACAGCTGGTAAAAGAACTTGCTGCATATGTGCTGTGTGAGAATAGAAAAGCCTGACAGGTGCTTAACAGTCAATTCTCTAAACTTCCAGTAGCTACAGCTCTATTTGGTTATTTTGTTTCATTGAGTATCATTATCTCAGAGCTTGTGTGCAGCAGAGGCATCTGAATGCAGACACTTTTTCAAACAACAGCAGGTCCCTTTAAAATTTTTTGAGATCTAACAGAACTACTCCTAAAATGTGTCCCAATGAAAAGTCCATGCCTTCACTATCTAATGAGAGGAATGCTCTTTTCTTCTTCTTTCAAAATAATGATGGAGACAGAACTTTAATAATAGAGCTGTGAGACTCACTTCACCAGATTCTTGCCTTCAACTCCTACTTTCTGTTATCATTACCCCTGAAACTCATTTTAAAGCTGTCATTCAGAGTAATTCAAAATTACTATATTATTAGAAAAGGAATAAAAAGTTGTCCAGGGGAAGTGAGATTGGTATATGAAGGTGATGTCTTTGAAGAGATAAACAAAAACATAAATTCATCAGTGCTGTCCTCAGGTGTGAATGCACAGTATGGTGACATATTCAGAGAGGCTGAACTCAGCAAATACAGAGACCTACATAGTCATTCAGACAGCAAGTAAGAAATGCTGGCACACATTTACACATACAAATAATGTGGAAAAGAATTAGTGATTACAGTAGCTTATTATTTTCATCCTTTAAGCCTAATTGCGCAACAGGGGATGATACTCAGACTTACCCTGCCTTTTGTGGGCTCATTAGTAAGAGAAGGGATTCGTTTTAGTCGTCTATGAGACCCCAGCCACCTCAGTTGAATAACAAGTGGTCCACATCAAAATGCACGATGAGCATTTGCTTGACATTATGGCTTTGGCAATCACCCTTCAAAATAATAATCAACTTACTTACAAATCCTGACAATCATCACTGAGTGTACCGATTAAAGCAGTGACAGCTGACAGCCTTTTAAAATTAGGCAATAGCACAAATTTAACAAGACAAGTATGATGTGTCTACGGCATACTTAATAATCTGTCTAAATCACTTTGTCAGTTATCGTTTTCTGCATAAACTACATGCATAAAGCAAACTGCACTTTGTAGTGCTCCGAAAATAGAGTCCAACTGTACAGTAGCTACCATAGGTGTCCATCAAAGGAGGCAGGCAGGAATTCAGTAGGAGACAGGATTACTAGCAGCTGAGAGTTACACCCATCTACCTACAGACACTTTTGTGACAGGAAACTTTTTAGCTGTCTTCAAGAGTCGGATAAACGGGCTATCTTAAGTTTCAGCAATCCCAGTCACTCAAGGAGAATGAGGGAGGACTTCCCCAAAAGTGAGACAGTCGTCACAACGTGGTGTCACTTCAAATTCAGAGTGAGAGCGTTCCAAGGCACTAGGTTGAAAGATACTTTTATAAAAGTGAAAATCCATTAAGGAAGCCAGGCTCTTCCTCTGAGGACACATCAGTCATCCCAGGCAGAGCTGCAGAAAATCAGGAGACTACGTGCACTATTTTGAAAAGAAACGTCTCTTAATAACATTATACATTGTATGTTATGTCTTTTATGCTTTGCTCACAATGATGACAATCACAGCCAGTCGGTTTCTCAGCTTGGTGGTTGCTGTGCAGCGCTTTTTTTGCCGATTCATTATAAAATCTGTGTGAGGTGAACATGCATTTAAGGTGTTGAGGACAGGCAGAGATAAGGTTTCATGTGAGGGATGAAATAGCGTTCTAACTGTGGGAGGTGAGACAACATAATCAAGTAAGCATTTTATAACCTGAGCGCCTCGCCTAATGAAATACTGCCATGCAAGACATTTATTGCCGTGAACCTTAAATTATCCATGGAGCCATTTGGAAGTCAGATTTCCGGCTTGTGTGAGTAAGGACATATTTTATGGCCTTCTCCTCCTCTTCCCCACTTGGGAATTGAATTTGGTGATATTACACAGCACATGTGACCTGTATTAAGTTATTAAGCGAACAAACAAATGACATGCTATTTTTGGCTACTAGGTCAGAGGGGTGTACTAAGAAGCGAGATTAATGGGTTAGCGTGGTATCTTGAGCCTAAAACCAGAGTTTTCAATGTCACAAAGATGGTTCTCTTTTAACCTGGCTAGATCGCCATGGTAACTTATGCTGCACACCTAACCTGCTCTGGAGGAGGTAATGTTCAGAGTTTCGGATTTAAATCGGCTATTTCACTTTGATTTGGCCAAAAACTAAAGTGATTTCCAAGTATCCTTCATTATGGGACAGACCTAAATGCAATTTATGAGTTTAATGTTTAAATATGCTGTAGGCCTATCAAGTTTAAACTTTAAGAGCTCTACAATGTGCAGTTGTCACGATAGAAATAAATAAATAAAGTCATTGAGAGTGCATTGAGTGGTAAAATAAATATATTAACTTACAAATTTACACGATCAGCAATTTCTGTCAGCATTCCTCTCTTGCCTTATTTGCAGCAACTGTGTTGCTTTTTGCCGTAATAATTTTTTATATTCTTCATAGCTATGCATTAGTAAGTAGTAGGCGGTACGTGATTGGTCCATTTTTTGCAGAAGAAGAGTCAAATGATGCAACCTTTATGGTAACACGCACAGAGCCTAATGAAGAAAACCTGGGTTAACAAAGAAAGTTGATAACCAGTGTCGTGATACCCATTATCTCCGATTTTGTCGAGCCAGTAAACACAAAGAAAGACTGGCTATTTTGAACTTGCTTCATAGTACACCCCTCGGGTGTCGGTTACAGTGGTTCTCAAAGTGGGGTTCAGGGACCCCCAGGGGTTCTTGAGGTGGTTCCAGGGGGTCCCCAGCAAAAAGGGTAATAATTTATTTTCACTATAATTTCATCCATAAGTAACGACAGAATGTATGACTATTTTGGTCATGGGTTTCATACACTATCTGTAATAAAACATCAAAAAGCAAAAGTCCTATGAGATGGGGGACCCTGGAACAAAATCTTATCAAATGGGGGTTGGTGGACTAATTTGTGTCATTTTAGGGGTCCTTCACGTGAAAAAGTTTGAGAACCACTGGGTTACACTCCTGGTACTGTGAGTGTGTACAGAGTGACTACAGAGCCACTTACTGATCGAAGCAAACCTCAGTTTGTTATGTAACATGTCTTGGCGTAGTCACGTCTGAGTTGTGCCAAGTTGTCACCCAAACAGAGGACAAGATTGTGGCTTGTGTTGAAATCTTATGAGACTGAGAAAATAACAAACAATAATAAAATAAATTATGTCTGTAATCACTGCGGAAAACATGAATTTTAACGTACAGATATACACTGCTATACACAATGTTTAGAAAATCAGAGATACAAGCTTAGCATAGATAACAAGGTAAGAGGTCAGGTTTGTGGTCATTTTTAAAAATCTTCTAGAAGCGTTACAGCGTACATACAATTTCACGCTCTGTATCTCACACAGTTTTACAGATTATGTGTGATGTCAAAGATATGACCTCCAAGTCCTTGGGGGGGGGTCATACAAACAAAACTGGTATACATCACTTTGTCAGTGGCAAAACAGGCCTGTCAAATATGTCATACTGCAGTAATTTCGAGCTGCAACTACTGTGGCTATTCAATCCTCTATCTGGTCAAGTCCAATTAATTCCAGTGGATGTGCAGTCATTAAATACAATTCCATTTTATATGATTCCATATCCAATGTCATTTTTCCTCTTACCCACCATGTGTCAGAGCTTTTGTCACAGAAAGACTATAACTCTAAGACATATGACTATAGATTGTATTAATTATGCATACTTCTCAATTAGTCTGACTGCAACAGCCACTTGGACAGAGGACAGCTCCATCTCTTCCAGCATTACTGTTTGCTCTCTCTCCTGCTCTTATCTCTCTTCTGTCTTGTCCTCTATCTTGTCCTCTGTTCTTTTCTTTTACCATCATCAATCTCTATCTCTCAACTTCAGTTTTCTCTTGATCTGCCCCTGCTTTTCCACATTCCCCATTCTATCTTTGCCATTTTGTTTTCTCCCTTCCTTCCAGAAACTAGTGAAATCCCACAGATTTTAACCACTTTTGTTAATCCATAGATGCCCATGACAGTTTTGGTATGGTACCGTCACAATCAACCACAGGCACATAAGATAGGGGCATTTGATTTCAGACATGCTGAAATTATGAATAAAAAACACAGAGTGGTTGGGGCTGTGCAGGAATACTTTGAATATAAGTGACTCTCATCTCTGCAACTTCATGCCTTGGATTTGATTAGAGCAGCTGGGTGCAAATCTGCATTACCGTACATCATCACAGGCCGAGCGTTAAATACTGAGAAATGTTTGTCATTCACGTTCCTCTCTGCTGTGCGTTCACAAGGACAAATTCATAAGCAAGGTTCAGTTGGTGCCCGGGGGGAATTGGCTTTTGCATTATGTTGTTCTAGTGAAGCCATTAACACCATGTCACCGGGGCGTTTCTCTGTCAATGGCAACACACAGAGGTGGCTATCAGAATTCAGATCAAATAAACGTCATTGTCTCTGCTTTTGTCTCCATCAGTGGCAGGTGCAGCAGCAGAATCAGCTAGACACTATTCATTGCTGCTGATCTTGCTGAAAAGGAGATTTTCTCCACTTGTGTGGAGAGACACGTTGCAGTGAAAGCGACGTGAATGCACACACTAACCAATACAACCTGAAAACTGGGCGAGACAGGAAATCAAGATAGAAATCCATTAGTCAGTTAGTCGTATGGGTTGTTTCATTGATAGTAAGTTGGATTGATTGCATTGCGAGTGAATGTGTTCTGCTGTTGTGTGCCTTATAAAGGTGAACATAACTTTATAAGGGAAACTCTTCTTGCTCCTGAGCTATAACCAATTCCTTTTACAAGAGCTAGAAGGAAAGACATTTCACTTTCATTTATACCTGAAAAGGAACAATCATTATCATTACAGATAAAATGTGCAAGAGGTCAGCAAATTAAGCTTAAGGAAATTAAAACCCTGACCTTCTGTTCACAAAGAGTGCAACATGATCAACGAGGCACTCATTTCCTAAAGAGCTCAGAAACCAGGGAAACTCAGCAGACGAGCGGAGGCCCAGCAAGTTTGTCAGCTGTGAAAAGTGAGTCATCGGCCAACTGCAATCAGATTTTCATCCTTCCTAGATGTTATATAGACATTCGAGGCTTCTAAATCCTCCAAAACTTTTTATTAGAAATATTTCAGGACTACTTCTTTAAAAATAATGCATTTTTCTTCTGTTTATTTTTACTTAATGCTTCTTGATTATTATTTGTAGCTAGCCATGGTGGTATCTAATAAAATACAGGGGTTGAAGAAGTGAAAGTCCTGCATTAAAAATTGTACAAAAGTAAAAGAACAGAAGTATAATCATCAAGATGTACTTACAGTATCAAAAGTGAAAGCACTCATTATGCAGCAGAATGGCCCCTATCAGTATTTATATAAATTTTCATATATTATACTATTTGATGATTACTACTGATGCATTAACATGTACACTGACTCTTTAACGTTGTAGATGGTTGAGAGGGAGCTAATTTTAACTAACTGATATACATTTGAGTAGTTTCATCTATACCAATTTTATATTCTATAAACTGGTTATATATTTTGTATGTAAAATAAGACATAAAAAGTACAATATTCTGAAATCTGAAAATATCTGAAAAATATCTGAAATGTGGTGAAGTAGAAGTGTAAAGTAGCATAAAATTCTGAGTAAATGTAATAAAAAATGTTTTGATCTACCACTGTTAAGATAATACTGTAAAGTGGTATGAAAGGTTGAAGTAACACCAGGGCGTTAAAATATGTAATTTGTATTAACAGTAAGAGTATTTTTTCTTTACATTTTCTAGCTGCATGAGACCTATGGAGTCAGAGTCTCTCACAGTGTGCACAGATCGACCCATCAACTAGGTCATGGAGGTGAAGAAAATCCAATTGGGGTTCATTCAAGGTAAATCTTTTATGCTCTGTGCCATAAGTTTGAATTAATTAATTAAGATTGAATAGTTTGAGGTTTTACAGCTGAACTGCATGCTACTCAATGCTCTCTCCAACCTGGTCCTCTCTCCTTTATCACTCTCAATATATACAAGAGCTCTTACTTTCCTCTCAATAGCCTTCGCCTCTGCCTCATACTGCAGGATTCTGTGTCCCTCAGTATTGGATGCTGACCAATAACACAGTCCCTCGTCCTATAATGCTGATGGAAGGCTTTCTGTGCCATCTGCCAGCCATGTAAATTTGCAAATGTGGATGCAAGTACATCTGTAAGGTTATTTCTGACTAAATACGGCGTACAATATGCTGTGTAAGGGCAGGAAGAAAGAAGAAGACAGAGGAGGAACCGTAATGGGCAGGAAAGCGTATCACGAGAGAGAGAGCAAGAACTGGTGGAGGGTGATAATGATCATTTTTTTCTTAACTAATCCACTGGGATGAGAAATAATCCACCGTACTATTTAAAACTTGGCTTTCAAATCAAATCATATGAGTCCTTCTAAATGAGCTGAATTCCGTTAGTAGAAATGAATTTTTATCCAATCCCAACAGTACTTTGAACTGATCTTGAATATTCAGTCCTCAGCCAGCTGGAACTGACCTCAGTCTCACCGGGTGAAGTGAAATGTTGAAAAGCAGACATGTTTGACTGGGCATAAAAATCCACTTTAACACAACGTTAGCTTTTGCAAATAAACCAGGCAGCACTCGCTTGCAAATGAAATGTTGAGCAGACTCTTGATTTAGGGTTTGTTAAGGTTAATATTTTGGTGAAGCTCTACCGGTTATGTCCCCAGAGAAAAATTTAAACTAAGTGAATTAAGCTAAAGAAATCTGTGACTAATATAAGCATTCCCAGGGAAGAACAACCCACTAGAGACCCTTTTTTCCTGCAAAAGGGAATGGGGTGAATCAATGGAGTGTCATTAACTGCATGACAGGGTGGTATTCTTGGTTCCAATATCTCTCAGAGGAAATGGCCGTGAGCATTATTGCACCGCACAAATCACACTGGCAGTTAGCTTAGCTGATGGACAAGGGGCAGCCAGGCTTGAATGTTCCCATTGGGGTTTAGGGAATTCTGATTGTGGAAATTGTGATTTTTCAGTATTTAATTTAATATTTTATACACCAAATAATCTATGAACTGAGAAATTGATAGGTAGACTCATGGATAATGAAAATAATTGTTAGTTGCAGCCCTACTAAAAATTATTTTAATTGTTGATTAGTCTGCTGATTGTTGTCTTGATTAATCGATTAATCATTTGGTCCATTAAATGTCCAATGAAAAATTGCCATTATAATTTCTTAAAACACAAAGGGCTGTCTTCAACACTGTTTGGACCAACAGTGTAAAACCTAAAGATATTCAGTTTACTGTCACATAAGACAGAAAGAAATGCAGCAAATTCTCACAACTAGGAAGCATGCTTTTTGCTTGAAAAAATGACTTAAATTATTAATCAATTATCAAAATATTTCAAAAAAAATTTCTGTCAATTGACTAATTGATTCATGGTTTCAGCTCTACTGTGAATAAAAGACAATAATGTCTGTTTTTGGTTAATCCCATGAATTAAATACCTGACAAAAAAAGGTATAGATGCCAAAGTAAAAATGGTATGGGAAAATCTCTGATGACAAATTTATATTGTCTAATCATCCAACCTTATCATCCAAACCTTGTTTCCACCATAACAGTGCATCAAATTCTGTCACTGCCAAAAAAGTCAGCAAATTATAATATAAATACATGTACATAAACAACAAGTTGCCAAACACAGCAGAGGGTAAATTATGTTGCATAATGCACCTCCATCTTCAATTACTCAAGTTTATTTTTCCTCAATGAACTAGCAAATTACTTGGATTCCAATTAGTTATCATATATTCTCATCTTGATTTTTTGCAAATGAAGAGTGACTTTGCGTTGTAGTTTATTTTTTGCTGCAGGCTATGATGCAAATTGAGAAATTCTCCTTCCTAGCGCCTTATCAATATTTGGAGACAGAGGCAGAGATACACAGCATGTGCGTTCACTTGTGCACCGCTATAGCTATAGCTATAGCTACTCAGGCATAACACTTTCCATGCATACAGTTTGGAGAGGAGGGAGGTAATGAGTCGAATTACTTTGCTAAATGGAAAGGCCTGGTGCTCTGGAGTATAACACTGTGACGAAGTGACCTCAGGAGGCCCTGCACTTTACTCCATTCTCTTTCTCTCTGCTGATGGGCAGGTTTCAGCTGGGATGTTATCAGCAAGGTTAAACAGGGTCTATCACCGACTGATGGAGGAAAGCATGAGTCCAAAATGTCACTACTGTCATTGTTATCATTACAAGCTATTAAAATATTACAAAAGGTATATCCATAAATACACCACATGGGTTAAAATTTCATATACAATATATACAGAAAAATGCTTGATATTAAGACATATGTGAACAGTTGGAAAAAAGCTGTACCAATTAATAAGTTACTTTAACATAATTACCCAAAAAAAATAAAACATTAGTTCCATTGATGAGATGATTGAGGAGACAAAAGGCAGATGGGATAAAAGCCAGAGTGGGGAATATATATTTGAGAGCATTAACTTTATTGGGCCTAAGTTGATGTAAGGGGGGGTAATGCAATCATTGGCTTTCTGTAAAGTTGAATGCTCTGTAGGTCTTATTTTATACAGCCACATTAGGGATTTAAAAACAGCTAGACAAGATGGATAGAATCTTAAACATGCAAGTTAATTGCTGTTAGCCATAAAGACAGATGATTCATCAACATGGATGTAGATAACATGACATGGTGGGCAGTAGACTAATATACCAAATACCAAGATCAATCACCCTGAGTCTCAAGCATGTTGCAAATTAAGTAAATCGTGTGCGTGAGAGAGATGAAGAGACTGTAGAACTTAATCATGTCCCTCGTGAAAGCTAAATAATGATTAATGGCAAATTACTTAAAACATTAAGCTTTAAAGCTCGTACATGAGAAAAACTCTATGGGTGATTATGTTAATGAGAGCACATTTCCTCTCTCGGTTGCTTCAAAGAGAAACCTACACAGGTGGATTGATATTCCTGCTCGGAGCCAGACAAAGCAAAGAGGGCTGGAGGGTTAGTGCGAGGCCAGTTGCACTCAATGCATGTGTGCATAAGTGTGTGCGTTCACATGTGTTTATCCGTCCATCTGTGTCTGTGTGTCTGCATTTTTTATCAGGGTGTGATCCAAGTGCCTCCAGATGCTGGTGCCATTTGCTCCCCTGCCAATCAAAGGCCACAGCAGAATGCCAGTCCCTTAGAGCCCTGGCTTACCTGTATGTCAGTATTAGTCATTTGCACACTGTGCTCTACCCCTGTAGCAGTAAAGTTACACAAAGGGAAAATCCTCTCAAAGTTAAAGTGCCATTTATCAGTTGTGAGCGATCGGCAAGAAATATTTTATCTTAAGTGAATTGTGTTTAGTAATAAATATGTATAATCACATTAGTATGTAATCAAAACCAGAAGTAAAAACCTTAGTAACCTAAGTAAAAGTTTTCTGATTGATTTGCCGACACCTGTGATTACTGGTGGAAACGCTGAGAATGTCTTAATAATACAAGTCCCAGAGTCCTTATAAATCTGTGTAGCTAAACTTACTGATGCAAATATATTTTGTTTTCAACATGCTGGAGACCGAATGCTCTGCTCTTTTTATTATATCATTACGTGACATCCGAATTTTTAGGGAATATGTTTTCCATGTGTGCATTAAGAACTAGACACAGAATTATACATTTATCAATGTAGGTGTCAAACGAGTTTCTGCAGAGATAATGACTTTTTTAAAGCACTGGCATGCTATTAAATTAAGTGTCTACAGGTTAGGCGCCTCTAACTAGGTTAATGGAAAACACACTAACAGAACATGGCAGCACCTAGTGTTGTCTGTACTTATTCACACCAATGATCCACCTTATCCAACAACAAAGGTGCAAAAGGGGGCAGTGGGGAAGATACTATCATCATCTTTGACATTTACACTCATCGAGCTGTTGCCCTGTGGATGCCTCAGACATGGCTAGTTGATTGCAGCACATAAGACATATAGACCTACAGTACACTTGTATTTTTCACTCTGGTATTTACAAATTATATCTTGTCTGCAGACTTGCACCTTGACAGGAGGCCTTTATCAACTTCCATCCATCATGAGGAACTTTTTTTTGTTGCTCTGTTATATTTCAAAGCATTGACTCAAAACCAGCAATAAATAAAAAGAGAAATTCAGGGAATGACAACAGCGCAATAAACAGCCTTAATGTACGTCATGGAGAAATGCTTCCGTCCCCATTGCATTGCTGATTCTGGCACAGATTAGCATAGCCTGTAAAGAATTGCTCATATCACTAAAACAGGCTATACTAATTAAAGCCAGAATCATCAATTCAGATCTTCGGACACCTTGACCCCTAAAAATGGAAGAGAGGTTTGGTTCCAAGCGAAGCTAAAGTTGGAAACGAATCAAACGTTAGCATCAGATGGTGAGTAGATGAATGGAAGATTTTAAAAAAGCACATGAGAAACTGGATGCTTCCTTTGTATGAAAATGTCAAGAATAACAAAACTTTAAATTCTGAGCTAAATATGACAAAATAAGTCCATTACATACTATCCAAGCAATCTTATTTTCCCTCCTGTTAAGGGGAAAAGGGAATTAAACAGTTTTTGTTTTCACATCACTCAAGCCATTTGTTGGAAATACTTCCAGTTGGCAAATCCCTTTTCCCACTGTGAGTGTTCAACACATGGTTCATTTCAGTTCAGAGCAGCACAGGTCCACAGGACAAATGTCCTCTCATTCTATAAGCAGTCTTTATCATACAGAAGTCATATCTGTGAATTATACTGCACACAATGCATCACACTGTGACCAGCTTCTTAATGATACACTGCTTATAATGGATGGCCTGGTGAAAGACAAATGAGAGGAGTATAAGAAAAAAGGAGAAGAGTGGGGAGGGTGTGGGTGTGAGAGTGAACAACCAAGGAGAGTTAGGAAGGTACAGTATGACAGAAAACAAGTGAACAGAGAACTGCGTTTTGAGATAAGGAAAATATACATTCTGTTTCAGACCAATAAGAATTGCCCAGTGTAGACTAAGCAAAGGATTTCCCACACAGAGGAATACAACAATGACTAGGAAAAATGAGTCAAAAGCTCCAATAATCATCATCCAATGATGATGTTTTACTAGTTTTGACTCTCAGACTTATATGTCAAAGAAATGACATTCCATGTGTTTGGTTTGGTTTGCTCTTTGAAACCTTTGTGAATAAAACTCCTGAGAGTATGCCTGTTTGTCAGAATTGTCCAACTAAAAATTTGCATTCAAGATGCTCTGCTCAGAAGTCTCCATCCTTTACCGTCTTTCTGTGGCTTAGCAAATGTGGAAGCTGTAATAATTTATCATCATAATGATACAGACCTAAGATACAGTGTTCACCAGATACAGTTTACCAATTCATCACCATGGCATTATGATGCATGCCTAGATTTCTATCACTAACTGAAAAGGAAAAATTCCTAACGGGTTGTGTAAACCAAATAACTAAACTGGTATGACAGAAGGTCAAAAGACAAAAGGAAGAAAGTGTGTTTGCTCTTTTTCAAGGTTGTGTTTCAAGGTTTACTGGTGGATTTGGTAAGTAACCTGAGAGATGCTGCCTGCCTGAAATATGCTTATTTTCCTTCTTATTTGGTCTTTTGCCACTGAACTGATGAAGATGTGTGGATTATAAGGGAATTACAAATTCAAATACATCAAATGTGAGTTGCGAGCCCTACTCCTCTTCATTTGTGTATCTGTGGCATACACAATTTGGTTTTGCACCAGACACTGTTGCTGTTGTTATACTGTTGTCATTTACTTCAAGGCCTCAGGATAATATTGTGACATTTATATTAACAAGACTACGAGATTACAGCCATGCTAGCGGCTCTATGAGACTGTACTTAGGCACAGCGGTGCTTTGAGCTAAATGCTAACATCGGCATGCTAAAATGGTAAATGGACTGTAGACTACTTATATAGCGCTTTTCTAGTCTTTCTGACTACTCAAAGCACTTCAGTTCAGATCAAAATGACAATGCTAACATGCTGATGTTTAGCAAGCAATGTTTAGCATGCTTAGTTTCTTAGTTTAGCGTGTTCGCGTGCTAACATTTGTTAGTTAGCACTAAACACAAGTACAACTGAGATGTTAGGAATGTCATTTGTTTTGTAGGTATTTGGTCATAAACCAAAATATTGGACAAATAAAAATAATAATGGCATTAGATGAAAATTTTAGGGAACACCAAAGTTATCATGAGTCATCCTGAGGGGGACATGAATTTTCGAACCCCATTTTAGGGCAATCTATCCAATAGTTGTCAAGACACTTCACTCAAAACCAAAAATGTCAACATCATGGTGCCGCAAGAGAAAAAGTCAGGGGATCATCAAAGTCATTAGGATTCATCCTCTGGAGAAGAGTCTGTACAAAATTTCATGGCAGTCCACAACAGTTGTTGAGATATTTCAGTCTGGACCGAAGCAGTGGACCAACCAATTGACCGGCATGCCCATTCATAGCGCCTACTGTGGCTAAAATTCAGTTTCTTTTGTTGCAAACTTTAACTTCCCCTCACAGTTTCATCAATCTAGCAGTGATACATCAGCAATGTCATTCTTGATCAAATATACATTGGCAGGTCAAATAGTGTATAATAATGTACACAGCTATCACACTAATGTTACGTTAGAGTGACAGAAGCAGAGAGATTGGTAAATTAAACTCAAGAATGGGATACAGAAATTTCCAAATTGATTTAGAAAAGAAACAGAATTAAAGCCTAAAAATCCTTGGCTAAAAGGCAATATTTTTTTTATTCCCTCAAATAAAAACTGCTGCCTTGTTCCAGTCAATAGCTTTCAGTGCTAAAAGAACACTTTCAGTGTGATGGAGTCATTCTGAGATAATAAAATTTAATTAAGTGTCCTGGCTACACTACGGTCTTGCCTTTAAATTGACTGGTTTAAAAAGTTTTTTTTCTGTTTATTTGAGTGCTGTGACCTAAACAAGTATTTCATCATTTGTCCTGCTTGTACTTTACAGAATGTGTGCGATCCAGTAAGACTATAAAGCTTATGAAATGGGTAAATTAGACTAAAATTAAATCATGTTGTTATGTAAAGAAGCTAGATAATATAGGTAGCTTTGATTCAGATTCTAACTGTAGTGTATTTTAGTTTTAATACTTTTAGTTTCCAAGTTAAGTTGCCAGTCAAGAAATATTTCATGTTGTGTGAATATAAATTGTAAAACAACATTTCCAAATTATAGCTAAAGCCATTATAGCCAATAGAAGGAAATGTGTAACAGGTGATATTGTAAAGGATGTATTAAATATTGCAAGCATGTACAGAGGTTAGACTACAGTGCTGTTTCCACCAGTGCATTCCAACTCCTGCAGAATAACATGTCTACTAGTTGACTGAAGAGCTGCATGAATTGAAAGCCACCACATAAAAATATATTTATGCCACAGGAGAAAAGTTGGAGAGATACATCTGGACACTGTCTCCAGCAGGTGTGGGACTGTGTGTTCTGGCCGCTGAAGTGGGAAGGATAATAAAAGAAGGGAATTTTGTGGAGTGAGGGAAAGGAAAAAAAGAATGAAGGTGATGGGGAAAAAATCATGTGTATCAGGTGTTTTCTTCAGATTGCATAATTTCTCCTTTAGCTTTCACTATGAGCATAATATAAGGAAATTGACATAATAATCACAACATACAAGTGGGTGGTGGGTGCAGAAAAGGCTATTAGGACAGCTGTGCCTCACTTCATGTACTAAAATGTTCCAATACACAAATTGAACAACACTTAACCTGCAGGTGGTAGCTGAACACATTTCCACAGTTAAGCAGAAACTGCAAAGGATAAAAAAGGAACTCCAACATCATTAGAGCTTAGGGTAAAGATTACGAAGGTGTTATGATCAGAATCAGAAATACTTTATTGATCCCCGAGGGGAAACTCTTTTGTTACAGCTGCTCACTATCACGTCAGTGCACACAGGAATAGACGTACTAAGCAAATCTAAATATAATACACTATAATACATGGATTTAGAGGTTGATAGGTTGATAAGTATGCATGGTATAATAATACAATGTAATAATATGGGAATAAGTAATAGTGCAATAATGAGTACTGTCAAGTTAAGTGTAGCTTATTAAGATGATTATGAGACAGTTGATATTGCACAGCAGTAATAGAAGTATGAATAGCTTTACAGCTGCAGTATGAATGCAGATGTAAAAGATCATATTGAGGAGATAAGGCAGAAAGCCTAAAGGGTACTGTGGGCACACAGTTTATATACTGTAGCTCACAAATCCTAATATTAAAGGTGTGGTGATAAGGTTGGTATGTTTCCTTGGCTAATGCAGTCATAGGCAGTATAGGAGATACAAATATCAAAGTTAAAGATGTTGGAGAGGTTGGTTTTATGGCTTTGTAGGAGTATAGAGTTTACGATACCAACAAGGTGATAATGACATTTTAAAAAAACACCCAAAAGGTATAATAAGTGCTCAGATATTATAGAACAGGTACACCAAAGGTAAAGAAGATCAGTGCTGAGCAAAGGGCAAGCTTTTTGCAGCAGGAAAACTCAATCACAGAAAAGACAGATTGGTATGGAGCAAACATATTGACAGAAAGAGGCAGCAATTTGAGCCAATGCTGCCTTTGGACAAAGAGGTCTTTGGATGAGCTGCTTAAATGCAGGAAAGGGACTTGGCTACAGGGTTGTGCAATATGGTAGGAAAACAAATTAGACTCATTACATGCAACATAATATGTGCCATCACCCTCCCAACCTCAGTGGGTGAGTGAGTGAATGTGAGAAAAGACTAGAGACTTGAATACTTGAGAATAGCAATGCAAATAATAATCTGCAATTATTACTAAGTATTAAAAACACCAGTTGCATCAAAACAGTGCAATAGCCACTCATAAGGTATATGTTATTATACAGAGCAACATATCTTGTTTTACACTTTACATTTTCTGTATTTTATAATGTGTTACCATTATAAAATTACAACATATCACAAATGTGTACCATGTAAAGCATCTATAGCATGGGAATGAGACAGCATTCAGTCTTGACATGACAGCACCTCTAGGCTCTGACTCCAGAATAAAAAAGTAATCAGAAACAATGTCACAGCTGAGGGTCTGCAGTGTCGCAGCTGTGGTACGTTTCCTTTCGTTAACATCCATGACTTCTTCAATCTGTTCCCAGAGGCTGCACCTCATACCCACATGGGCCAGTGGCATGTCCAAACTTTTTTGAATGGGGTGGCCCAAGTGGGGCACTGAAGTACGTGCCCGCCTCACGCAGCCACGCACATCTGAATAGCATTAATTTACCATTTCTGTTTCCACTACTCATATCTACTTCAGTTACTAACATTACAGTATATTACAGTTTCTTACATGTGTCTTCTCCTGTGTTTAGATTTTTAATTATGAAGATAAATAGACCTACCAATCACAACACAACAGAGTGGCACCATACAAATGTTTTATTGCTGCCTCTCAGTTTTAAGACTGAATAGCACCTATAAACGAAAGTCCGGTTTACTCGACAAACAGTTGGTTCGAACTAAGATCCTGCCTCTAACCGGGCAGATAGCCAATCATAGCTTAGGATAATAGGGTGGTGCATCTATTTCAGCAACACTTTGCACACGTAACATGCTTCTCAAGTGCTGCAATTGGTTAAACACTTTATTTGTATGTCAGTGCTGGGGGCCGAGAGGCTGTCCAAATGCTGTTCCATAAGATCCAAACAGACACTCTACACTTAAAAATATTATGCAAACCAAAGCAATACAGAAACTATAGGCACTATACAAAATATCTGTTAGACAATTCTTTTTCAAGTGCACAATGAACAGTTGTTGAGTAAGTGTAAAAATATATGTGGGAAGCATGGAATGTTGAAATAAAGTGTAGAATAATATGGTTCTTTCAAACATGTCTATACTGTTTTACTAATTTTAGCGTACGCCTTATTTACTATTCAGTGTGCTGCTGTGTTATGTAAATATAAAAAAAACAGATTCGAACTCTGGAATTGACAAATACTAAATATTTAATTAGTTGGATCAGGATTTGGACAAAAAAAAAAGTAATAACAAGTAGTGCATTCCTAGAAAACACACATCCTTGATAAATGCTTCCACACATCTAGCTCAAATTGAAAAACTATTAATGAAGACTGAGATACCCATTTGGCACAGCTGAGCAGTTTTTAAGGAGACTGAAAACAAACACTGCAGTGTTTTAAAAAGCCCTAATCCTGCTACAGTTTCATCAAAACACTGTGTGGACAGTAAATAATCTTCAGCAGAGTAAGCTTAGTGTGTGTAAGTGTGTGTGTCTGTGTGTGTGCGTGTGTGTGTGTGTGTGCATCCATCCATGTGTGTATTAATCGACTTGTTAGATCAGAGATTTCCTAACTTAGTCTCTGTATGTGCCTCTGAGTGCTGCAGCTCAATACCAAATAGATTTTTTATATTGTTTGAAGTATTATAATGCAGGACTTCACTGCCTAATTAAGTCCCACTGAACTGGTTTTCCTCACTATATCTCACCTTTTGTTCTTATAAACACGCCATCAGTTTGATTTTGAGAGACATGGTTAGGCTATCCAGCAAGAAACAGCAGACAGATTATGACGGAGACTGAATAAAAAAGTGGAGTAAATGCAAAAATTCTGTATGTAGTTATGATTAATTCAGAACTTTTAAAACATCTATATCTTTCCTACAGAAATAAGCATTTTGGATCCATGCGGGAATTAAGAGTAGCTTCTATAGATCTGCTGTGCAGTGTGATTTTACACTTCTGCAAAAAAACATGTTTTTAATGATGAAGAAAATTCCTGTAATTACTGTAATTTCTAAATAGAAACTAGACTTCATTAAATTAAATTAGACAGAAGAACATGTATTAACATTTCTGGAATATCAATATACTCCTGTGTTGACAGGATTTCTCCAGTTACCTCTTCAATTGTGGGTTTCAGATAAACAAAATTCCTCAAAACATTTCAAAACTTAAATAAATGATTACAATCTGCCACTTAACATCGTGAATGTCTACTAAACTCTAACAATGTAACCAATAGTTGAAACAGATAAGATAGATGAAATGTAGGGAGAACACAATACTTTAAGAAATTAGGTGACAGAAATGTTTTATCTGTGCCTTCTTACACTCTCACGCCCAACAGTGTTAATCCATATCTCTTGTATAACCAATTCAATGCACACTGACTGAATTATATCCAGTGCTCAAGTGCTTTTAACCACTACTGCTGTTGTACCCACACTCACAGATGTGCTGGGTGACAAACTGTAAACCCAATGAACTCTGTTTGGAGTAACAGCATTTACACTATACATATGCATCATTTCTTCCGTGACAAATGAGCCATGCCTTTGGCAAGTAAAAAAAAAATTTTTTTTTTAAATTTTCATTATGTTTGCTTGATTTTAATGTTTATTTGTGTTAGTTTCACTTACAGAGATTGCATTGATTATAGCCTGAGGTTCTCTACTCTCAAATGAATTCAAGTCTGCTATCAATCATCACTTGTAGTGTAAAACCTGATTTCCATAAAGCGGGACTCTCGCCAAAGGCTACTTCATTTCATACAAAGTTTAGAGTTGAAGGTAATATTTTATCACAGAACAAGCTTTGTAGCATGATGCACCACGTAGATAGTACTATCACAAAAAATCAGCACTGTGTCTGTTACACTCAGGAGATGAATTTTATTATTTTCAAACAAGGTTATAGTTTTCTAACTCTTGGCATTTGTTTTCATTCAGAAAACAAAGACGAATGTGAACACAACAGCTTTTTATGTGTGGTCAGGATCACTCATGAACCAAATGTTTTGTGGCAAGTTTTAGGCCATGGATTAATAAATAAAGCATAACCTACACTGTGGACATATAAAACATTCTACTAGATTTACTGTTTTTATTTTGTCACTATGTTTTCCACCTAGTTGAAATCAGCCCTTTACATGTGCTGTAAGTCTTTTGGCACACTAGAGAGTAAATCACAGAAATACCAGACCTGGATGACTGTATGTCTGCTGCTAGATCACAAGTGGCAATTCACGCTGTACAACCAAAATCCCAGCCTCTCCAATTCTGGATCTAACTCACATATCCATTTCAGTTGCAGAGGAACTGCCTACCTCCTGTGGCACTAATAATTTACCTTCAATGACATTTCTAGAGTTCTTATTTTAAATCAAACCACACATATGCTATGTTCATGCAGCACAGCTGACAATATCCCAAGCTCTCTATTTCTCTGGGCCCCTAAACACATTGCACATTATTACGCATCACATTTATTATTATTATTAGTAGTAGTAGTAGAAGTAGTGGTATTGGTGTTTTGGTGGTTGTTGATGTCAGGCTATTATTATTATTATTATGTTTGTTTATTTTTTCGGTCTTGCGTGTGCTGATTTTAGTTTCCACAGGTAATAACTTACAGATGGTTTGCACTCACCACTGAGGACTGCTGCCCTATATGGGCCTTTGCTTATGCTAATAACAAACTGCCTGGAATGTGCATCCAAATTAAGATCAAACATGATTCACCAACATTTTCACATGGGTACTTACAATGTAGTGGTCTGCACTGGTTTAATGAATGACACAGGGTTGTATTACTCTCTTTTTCAGATTTAACAAATTCATTTTAAGAATAAGTCTGGTGATATGCTATAGTTTTCTTATTGTCAACAAAGCCTATGAAAACACCAAAACCAACAATGCATTGATCCTACTAACAAGTATTGCTTGAGCCACACCATTGCACTGGGTTCACTAATAACAATTAACATGGGCACTGTAGTCAATTTTGAGTCAATCCCACATAAACCATCCTGCTGCCAGAAATACTCACAAGAACACCAAGTGTGTATTAATCCGCGTCTGAAAATAGTTCCGAACAAATACACCATTTACTCTTGTCTGACTAAAGTTTACTACAGGCTACAGTGCCCAGCTAATTTAGGAAATGACTGAGCCTTTTTTTGAAATAAAATAAAATAATATATTTTTGAGCTTTGTTTTTCAGTAGGAACGAATGGGGTTGGAGCCACAGACAGCGTAGGGCAGTTAAAAAGTATTGAGAGATGGACAAGAACATGGTTTTGGTCTTTTTGATGGTATTTGGGTTTTTTACATCTTTTTTATAGAGCATTTATATTTCACAAACATTTCACGTATGCATTCAATACTCTTAACTGCATGCAGTATTGAAGTCATTAGGAAGTTAAATAAAGTAATAGGCACAGAGGTGATATCTAAATAAAATAAACAGATAGAATAAAGAACTGTCTAAATACAAAAAATATATTGGGATAAGAAAAAATACTGGGTTGAAGGCCCCCCTCCCTATAAACCCCCCATCCTTAAATTCCCATAATACTCTCATACTTACCCCTTAGTCCCCACCCCCTAATACAAAACATTTGTGAATTAGGTCATATATCTAGTTGAAGCACAGCCATCACTCAGTTTGGATATCAGAGTGGCAGTAGTTAGACGTGTCATTATGAAACACAAACATGCAAGGAGACAATTTAAGTCTTTAATGACTGATCATTACCCATCACTGTATCTTTTTCATACTCATGCTCACACACAAACAAACACAAACATAGAGGCATAAACTGGTGCATTTCGTTCAAAGACTTATTGATCCTATTGAAGGCTATTTCAGATAAACTACCAGTGTAGACTTTGGTCAAAGAAGAAAAAGACTTACCCTTAATTAAGAAATAAAGATTTCTTCTTTGTTTTCACTTGAAAGGATATCGCAACTTAGGCCAAAGGGGAAAATGACAATTCTTAAGCATGGATGAGTCAATCAATGCTTCAGGGAGGAAAAAACTTCCACATTGAACACTATTTTTCAAAGGCAGTGATGATGAAAGCAGAGAAAATACGTTAGATAATGTGTTCTGTTCAAGAGGACTTCATTTAAAATGTCTTACGTGGGGGTCTCCAACACGTCGCTTGCAAGTTACCTGTTGGGTAAATTTCTATCCAATCAAATTCACAGATATTCTGCCCCCTTCTGACATAAAATGATTTTTTGATTATCAGCTGTCAATTAAACAAGTTACGCTGCTTTCAAGTTTGGTTACATCAGTGATGCACAAATGTGAAGGGAAGTGATGTAATACAGTGATATGTGGACAGGCAGAAAATTTGTAATATTGTTTGCTTTCTATGACATTAATATTATGGGAATTTAATAGTGTGAGTGTGACACATTGAAAATATAAAGAAATGCATACAGAAAAAAGTATGTTTAACAATAAATTAAACTTAATTTCTCAATTCTTAAATGTAGGTGTTGCTTTGTTTCTTTAATATACACACACAGAGAAATATGTGTGTTTAAGTAGTGTTCATGTTTTTATACAAAATGTGAGTGTTGGATGTCAACATTTTGAAAATGTTCACACAAAAGAAGCTTATTCAGCTAGTTTGGGTGGATATCAGCTATGTGAATAAATGTTACTAATAATATAAAACATGAGTAGCTCTCAGCCACTTTCATTTTGTCAAATTAGCTCTCAGAGGAAAAAAGGTTGGAAAGACCCCTGGTCTAACATGAACATTAGCAAAAGGCTCGGAGCTGCACATCCTGCCAAACCTTGACGGGGGGGGGGGGGGTCCATTTGTGAATACAAGGGATTCTCTGACACTTAACTCACCAAATGTTTTGGGGAGGTGAAGTGTCTGGAGGTCACCTTTCAGCGGAGTGCCTTATGGTGTCCATGCGGTCTACTGGGGGTGCGCGATTATCCTCCTCCGGTCGGATCATGGCGTCTGGAAGGCAGACAGGGAGCAAGGGGGCAGAGGGAGAAGGAGAGGGCAGGAGAGAATGATTTAAAGATGATGTGTCCAAACTAGGAAGTGGAACACCTATAGCACACTGACTTTTTTAGCATTTGAAATGGAGGGCAAGCTTCTACAGGTGGGAAAGACCATAACACTATGTCACTGCCAAATAGCTCATATTGCTCTCAGTAATCTACCTCTTCATCTGCAGCAGTGTTAAAATATTTCTTCATGCTTTATTTATGCAATATGTTTTAATCAAGGGTCTACTCGAGTACTGTAGCTACCATTCCCCACTGGATAATATCTGTCAAAGGGAAGAATGGCATGTCTTCATGTCTAGGGAAGTGTTCATGCCTTATATAGTCTTGGTCTAGTAGAGTTGCCTGCTGCACATAGCTGGATCTAGCCAGGGGCTAAGGAAGCAGACCATATGAGAGCTCATTAAAACAGTCTTCAAGTCTTAAGCGACAAATATGAATGTACTACCAAAAAAAAAAAATAGCTTGCCATTAAAAATAATCAAAAGTAATGGAGCAGTTCCCAGACTGAAAAAGATTTTTATTAAAAAAGGAAGTCATAGCTGGCTTGGATGGGTAAATGAAAAAGGGTGACAGAGTGGAGGACAGTCAGTGCAGGGGCTCCATATTGATATTCAAACAATTCAGAAACACCTCCAGTATTGTGAAACAAATGAATAGACTACTCTTTTTTTTGTGTAACACTAACAAATTACACCTTAACGGTCAATTGAGGAAACATTTCTCTTCTAAAGGGAAGTTGCATGACATTTCTGGGGGAGGACGATTCTCTTTACATTGACATCTTTTTTTTTAGTAACACTGACATTTTCACTGACTGCATGAAGACTGAACTAAAAATACACCAATTTAAATTAAAATCCACAACTGTTTTCTTTTTACAAAAGGCATTCTAACAAGATGGAGCACTTCATCCTAATACTGACGACCTCACTTGGCCTATGTGCTCCAAATTTTTGCTGAGTCTGCAGGGGCTCAGCAAAGTGAGCCATAAAGAGGACTGAACGAGACAATTAACCATTTTCAAGTTCACTTTAAATCTGTAACAAGACTTGATCTGAGTCTCAATTTGCATGAAATACCCTATGAATGAGGGGGCTTTTCCCACAATAATATGAACTAGTAATTATCCAGATAGTGTGAATGTACAATAGCTCATTATCAAACTGAAACAGAAATGTGTCATACAGTACATGTGAAGGCTACTCCTTTAAAGTAGCAGATAAAAGGTCAAGTAATTATATACGCTTTAGTTCTCAGCCTCACAGCAAATTATTCTGAAGAAGAAGATGTTGAAGGGCTCATTTTCAAAACTGTGAGCAATATAAAAAGAAACTCGTGTTTAATCAGCAAACTTTTGTTATATGTGAAAATACCCATCCATACAATGGCCATCTGGAAGGCACAGGGCAAATCACAAAACAATGAGACAATTCCCTGCACTGAAAATAAAATGTGCGGTATTTGTGTGTCGGGAGGCAGAAACAGATCTTGTTCTGGTTGTTGCTATGGCCACTACTACAACAGGATGAATGTTCAAAATTGTGACAATGTGGGGATTTCAATTGTTTTGCATCAGCTATTTGTAAATCCATTACTAAGTTTGTGTGTAAAGTCCTTCCTAAGTTCTTAGCAACCACTAGCTAGTTTCAAAATGGTGTTTAACTAAATCAGGTTGCACCATTAAAACCTAAGAAATGTCTTGGCTAATAAAGACTTAATGTGTAATGTGTAAAACGGTTGCTAGGAAACACCTGTAGTGCCGTCCAATCAAAAGCAATCAGCTATGTAAACAGGAACTCACTGTAACATCACACACTGTAACAACTTCCAAAGATTACGGTTTTAGGGGACAAACAATAAATTAAACTTAATTTCTCAATTCTTAAATGTAGGTGTTTCTTTAATATACACACACAGAGAAATATGTATACGTGTGTTTCAGAAGTGTTCATGCAGTTTAGAATGAGTGGGAAATATCTGATTATGCTAACCTGGCTAGTTATTAGGTCATTATGAAAACATTAATGGCATAACATTTGAGGTATGTTGTGTTACATTTGTAAAATGTAATTTAAATTTTCACAGTTTAAACAGCATTTTATCATGTGTCAGGTCAGATGTGTTGACTATATTCCATTTTATCTTGTTCATTTATCACTTGGTTCAGTTAGTTATGTAACAGTTACACCTGCCAGTTACTGGGTGTAAATATTTATAATTAAATAGCTCAGATTAAACACTGAAAATCTCACTTTCACTCACAGTTCCACTTCTCTCTTCCTCCTAAATGGAGCCCCTTATCTCACCGAGCTATAGTCCAATATAAATCTAGCAAAGCTCTTCAAATTTATTGGCCGAAAATACATTGATATCACCTTTCACTGACTGTTTATCCTTCCGTGTGAGCACAGCAACGCAAGAACAACTACACAGACCCTAAAAAACTGCCTTTGATTAATGTTTTTTGGGATTTATCTTATAAGAGTAAAATACGCAGTGTCGGGTTGATTTAAGATCTGTGAGTTCTGTTGGGGCATGAAAAAATATGGAGCTCAAACTTTATTGAATGCTTAGGCAAAAGGGAAAGAATGTTTACTGAGCATGCTTCTGATATTAACTATCAAGCAACATCTTAACCTTGCAGCAAATACTTTATCCCAGCGCGGTAAATGCTACAAATGACTCTGTATCTAATTGCCTGCTTGTAAGGGCATTGCCAGAGCCTCTGTGCCTCAGTGTCTTACAAATGGCTTTTTTTTTTATGAAGTGATAGTGCGGAGGAGTGTATATTGTCTCCAGCTGTAACACTGCATACAGGAATGTGTAGGAGCAAGGCAGTTTTTGTGTGTGTGTGTGTGTGTGTGCGTGTGTGTGTGTGTGTGAGAGAGAGAGAGAGAGAGAGAGAGAGAGAGAGAGAGTGAGAGAGAGGGGCAAAAAGACAGAAACATACAGAAAGAGAGACAGAAAAGGACAGAAAGTGTGTGTTTCTTATGGTAGAATCACAGTTGAGACTCAGCCAAGGTCATCCTCTTACTTATGACATACATGGAGCCAGACTGAGCCTCTCACTTGGACGCTCTCCATCTGCTCCCACTGATAAGACCGGCTACTTCATGTACAGCAGGCAGACACCACGGCTCTGCATTGTGTGGATATAGTGTGATTAAAACCACATTAAGATTCTCTTGGATCGCAATAAAGACAGAGCGTTTTCTCACACATACAGTACATCCCTTTAAAAAAAGAAGGGCTTCAACATTTAGTTTAGATGTTCTGTTATAATACATCTACCAGGATACATGACTAAAAAGAAGACTTCTCTGGTGCATCTTTTTAATACTTGCAGGTGCATTTTTTAAATATGTAATGATGGACTGGTGTAGCAACGGTCCATCTACGAGCTATTGTAAAGCAGAGGAAGCACATTGGAGTTGCACGTACTGCTCAGTAGAGAATTATTTGGCTAAAGGACCTTTCCAGCCACAAAGGTGGACAGGGATATTATGTTAATTGGTTTATGCATGTCAGCTGGGAAACTCAATTGCAGGATATCAAAGAGGCCTGAAACAGCTTAACCCAAATAAGACCTTAACCGGACTGCCAACAGTCCACATATTTTTCCTCAGTGTCTTCTGAAGCTCATGTAAAATGGGAGAGGTTAATAGGTGTACTTCGTTGACCAGCAGGATTGCTTTGCTTTGTCCTGATCAGCACTCTGTGAGCTAAAGCTTTAAAAATTATCAGAGACAACTAAAATATATCTTTGTGGCACATCTGTGAAGACACATTTCAGGTCGTTTTTTTCTGAAAGCCTTCCGTTGTGTTGTACCACATGAATTCAAAACTAGGGCTTGGTTAAGGACAGCAGCTCTAAAGAGAAATATGGGTCATAATAAATACTGTATGGGTAAGACATGACTTTTCATTACAGAGATTAGATAAGCAATATGTTGGTGCCAGTGTTAAACAAATGCATGATGATGTAAGAGACACAGTGTTTAAGAAAGTAGCAATAAAGAAATGAAGTCATGTTTGCTGTACTTCGAGGATGGTAAAGTTACAGGCATTTCTGCAATTAAAATGAACTGACAGCTCAGTCAGTCAGTTGTCTGTACATGACTTTCAGCTTGCATATCAGACAAATTGTGTATTTGCGTATCACACTAACAAAAAACAGGTTCATACATTAATAAACCTCAGAATCTTTGACAGCCACATGACACAATGCACAATGTTTTCTTCATTAAACTTTCACATTGTTAAATTGAGTACTTTTTTTTAGCCATCTGCTAAAACACTGCCATTTATACACACACACACACACACACACACACACACACACACACACACACACACACACACACACCTTCCCCAGTGGTCTTGTAAAGGGATATATCCCAAACTTCAAACGAATGGCCAAACTCCAGGCAAGCTTCTGTGATGCCGAGAAGTTCACGGACTGATCACCATAACTACCGCTGATAATCTCAACATGCAATGCTTCCTTAAATGAGCCTTAGCCCATGGAGGTGGACCAATTGGCAGGAAATGAGGCCAAATTGATTGGGAAACAGATGGAAGAGTAGCAGCCGCTATGAAGCCCATGAGGCTGTAAAGGGAGGAAAGAGATGAGGGGTGAAGATGAAAATGAGACAGAGAGAACGAGAGCGGATAGCTTCAAATGAAGGCCAGATAAAATTAACTAAACATGACTTTTAAAAGCTTATGACAGAACAAAGCAATTTCCTCTTTAAAATCAATGAACTGAATCTATATTTGTCTAGGTAGCCGTCGCTTCAAGAGCAGAAAGTACAACTTTGAGCAGTGACATTCACATCTGTCAGTAACACATTTGAACAAACTTATCTGCTTCAAGAAGTTAAAAACATTGAAAGTGATCTGTAACATTGTTATTTGCTGTGTATTCTTATGTAATCTTTCCAAGAAACAAGACAAGAAAAAAACAGAGAGGCCTTGAAAATTTGCCAAAAGCAAAGCATTCTCGCCCTCTTACATTTGTTAAAAGTCATCTTTCTAAAGAGTTCCGCACAGAGACAATATCTCCGCTGTCAGACAACTTTAAGACAAGATTCAAGATTCATTCAATCTTTGTTTTCAGACATATCAACACTGAAAGCAAAACAGGTCTTTGTGACCTCACAAAAAAAATGTGTTAGCGCCAGACAGTTACCAAGCTCCTCAAAGGCACAATCTGTGATCCAAATATAGGCCTAAACACAAGTGTCACCCTACCACCAGAATTCAAAAGGAACCTGCTATGCACTCTCAAATTGACTGATCCTTTAATATAAACTAACTCTAGACGGCAACTAAAGTTATTAATGTTGTCAGAAGCTGTTCGTCATCATCATTAGGACAAATCCTTCAGTTATGTATGTGAATTTAGCTTGCATGCAAGTTTCACACTATTCCACTGATTGACAGTTGGCAAACAAGTGTGGCAATGTGCCAACAAAAGAAAGGAAGAAGAAGACTGCAAACTGGCAAACATGGATGTAAACAATGCAGGATATAAAATATTCAACAACAACAAAAAAACAACTTTGCAAAGGAAAATGGTCAAGGATACACACAAGGCCCCAAGGATACAAGTTTTGGTGAGGAACACTGAATGTGCACCCGGTCCAGATCTTTTAGCAGCGTTACATACAATGGTTATGGTTTTGACAACAATGACCCTGTGGTGATACCAACATTGAAACGATAAACAGCTCCTGAAATGCCCTGGAATACCTGCTGGGTTGATACAACATCTATGCTGAATGGCCACTCAGATAAAAACCTTTTGTCATCAGCAAATGACGTATGGCCATATTAATGAATCTCCTGTGTTGAACTGGGGCAGACAAACGCACACACAGACGCGCACACTTCCCTGTGTTTATCTTGCTGACTTCACTCAGTCGAGGTCAGGGAATTACAGTCTATCTTGTAGGGCCGGATATGAAAGCTTCATATAAATCTCTATATACTGTATGAGGGTACAGCAGCATGTTCAAAATACTGTACAACCACTTCACTTCCAAAGTAGAGAAGCAGAAATGTAGAGGCTGAGGATGTCAGGGTATAATATAGCTACATCATTTGCTCTGTCCAAGTAAGAGGCAAAGCTGTTATTATACACTCTTAGAGAAGGAGGGAATTACATTAAGAGAGCTTTATGAGAAATGATAAAAAGAAAACAGAATTTGAACCTTGGTGAAAAGATCTCAGGAATGTGCCACTTTACTGTGAATTACCTCTGACTTCAAATAAGTCTCTGTACTACAGGATACTTCATGCCATTGCTGAGTTTAGATGTGCCGTCTACCTCATGTCTGCCATCATTAAGAGCCTATTGATCATGGTGAAGTAGACACTGTCAGATAATGACAGATCTGAGCCAAGCCACATCAAATTACAGTCAAATGTATTCATATAAAGTGCTTTAAATAAACAGGTTGTTCACAAAGTGCAAAGTGCATGAGTCATCAGTGGAAGGATGAGACTTGAATGGGTTGAGGGTAGTTATCTGCCCAGAGTGTGAATTAAAAATCAGAGCGTGGTCTCCACATCATTAACCCTTCGGAGCTTCACTGACCTTAGATGTTCATTTGATCTCATCATGTTTTGGTGAGTGTGGAAGTGGAATGGGGTGAGGGTGCGGGGGCGCCCCTTTGATGGTGTAATGCAAAATTTCTTTTATCTCTCGTGGAGCGTTTGAGACCGGGCCGGCTGTCCAAAAACTCAATTAGAGCTACTCTGAATGTGAGCCGACAACATAAGAGGAGGCGTGAGGCAGGGAGGTGTGAACGACAAAGGGGGAAAAAATAAATGCAACTATTAGGACAAATGGGACCACAAACTGAGCAACACAAACAAAAAGAGCAGATTTTTAAGATGAAACCTGCACTCTTTAACTGCAGGGGAGAAATCATGAAAAAACAATATCTACAGCAATTGCACCAGCTTTGTGTCTGGTAGCAAGATGGCCAAAGAACAACCAAATTACTGTTTATGAGTCGCGCTGAATGTGTGATATCCAGCTGGTGTACAAATAAGCTTTTCATTGAAGTTCATGTTAATGGTTAGCATTGTTAATGGATAATTGAAGGCAGCTTGTTTGACAAATGATGTGTATCCTTGCCGCACAGAGTGAAATTCCTCAGCCCATTTAGCCAGCCGTCAACCAGGGCTTCATCACCACAAATACCACAAAGTAGCATAAAAGAATTCAGAATCCCAAAAACTCAAAGCTATTAGCATGTTCACTCAGCCAAAACTGTGTGGGTTGTTTTCTGCCCCCATGATGTATACTGTACCTTAGAAACAAGATGGAAAGAAAAGGGGAATGGGAAAAAGTAGGAGGATAGAAGGGATGACAGGAGGAAGAGGTGGAATATGTGTCTGTGTGTCTTTTTGTGCTGTGTATATGCACAGGACTGGCAGACCCCATTCTTTCGTAACTGTGAAAAGATGCACTGCAGCTTAGGTGAGGAGGGAGGAAAGAAGAGAGGCAAGGAGGTGGGGAAGAAAAGAAGCAGAGGCATAGCTTTGTACATTAGGCCTTTCATCTCTCTCCTGCCATCGGTCATCAGAAATGGGAGAACACCGACTCCCAAACACTGCGCTCCATTCCAATTCCATTTAGCTCAGGACAGGCAGAGACACGAGAGAATGAGAAAATAAAGAAGGCTATATTACAATGTCCCAAAAGGAGCAAAAATAATTATTCATGCACAAAGGAATTTAACTGCATTGTCCCAGCGCCAGTACCAATAAAAGAATATTCATCAGGCAAAAGCTATTTCTAACCTTCATCTTGCAAGACCACTAATAGTCATGAAATACTTCCTGTGGACGCTGTAGTCCAAAAAAAGAAGCGAAAAATCTAGACAAAAGGTCATCGTTAACAACATCAGGAGAACAAACCTATTATGAAATCTAGCTCCCTTGGTTTCTTAAATCAGAGCACACTGTATGTCTCACACAAACAAACATACAGAGAAAGACAAAGTCTTTTCTCACACATCAGTGAGAATCACTGGGTGATTTTTAATATGTTGTGGCCATAATTTGACATGCATAATGCTAAGAAGTGTTTGTGTTTTCAAGGAAAACGCTTCAGAGAGAATCATATGTCAGTGTTGTGAAAACTTGCCTTTAGAAATCATGGGAACAACATCTTTTGGGCCCTTTGTTTGCCTTCTCAAGTTATTTGTCCAGTTCGACCTTTTAATGCTGCACAAACAGTAAGTCATAAACAGTGAGGGGCAGACCCAGGGTCTTCACTGAGAGAACATACTGAAAAATTTGCAATAATGGAGAAGAGCTCTGAGCTGTAAGAAAGTACAATATTTAAGCTTATAGTTGTGCAGACGGAAAACCAGTTAATAAAATAAGAAATACAATTAAAATACTGCAAAACACACGTGACCACCAGATACAGAGTATGTTTACTCACACCAGTGATAAAACAGCAAACAGGTATTCTTCACTTTCCAATAAAAAGCTGCGGTGAACCACAGTTATGACAGCTGAAGGGTTATTACCAATTAGGCCGGCTGTGTCTCTATGCATGTGTAACTGAGAACAGCTGAGTCTGTGCCACAAGAGGTGACAAAGAGAGAGACAAGCAACAGCAGTCAACCAGTCTTATTGGAAAAATTCTCTCCTCAGGACCACAGACAGGAAAACAGAAACGAGTAGAAAAAAAAAGATTTAGAAACTGAGCCCTGCAGCTGGTGAAAATAAAACCAAGGAATAAGTTTTTAGAATACCAAGCTACCTGCTGACTTGTGTTAAATGGAACAGTCATCTTCAGAAAGTCTCTGCTTCAAAAACATGTGGCAACAACATAAGCAAAATTAACTTTAAAGATACACTGAATGTTGAGTTCACAGATGAGTTTCAAAACATCAACAGTGAGCTGGAAGGTCTTTTTTGTCATTTGATGGTATCTTTTGGTGCTTTAACAAAATTACAAAGTGTATCTTTCAGTCTATGATTTATTTCATTTTGCAGCTGTCTCATTGTCCAGTGGGATGCCAACGACCTTATCTGTGGGGCACAATTTATTATCCAGTGACGAGACGGCACATTCTAGTGTCTCCACAATAACTACCCGCATTAACAAGAGATTTTGGAATAGCAATCCAGACTAATTAAAACACACTCTACTTCATCAGAGAGAGACACTTTCACTTAAGTTCTCAGTGGTGCCTCCTCTATTTGACTAAAATGCATCTTCTATAATAGTGGTTCCCAACCTTTTTGTCTGATGTACCTGCAAAGCCCTGTCAGATGAACTACCCCTTTATCAACACCAACACTCATTCAAAATGTGTTGATTTGAACTAGGCCTAATTATATAACTGGATGTTATTTAACACTTGGTTATGTAAAGGCGTACATTGTTATAATAAGTTGTTCATACAATTGAACTGTCAACTGCAGACGTACCCCTGGTTGGGAACTGCTATTCTATAATATATAGCCTTTTTAGGGTTTGAGAGGATTTTTATTTAAAACAAATTCACACCTACAGCAATGCTCTATTACCCACTGTAGAACTGAAAATCATCTGTTGTTCAAAGCCTGAAAATACCTGAAGCACAGATGAACAGGAGGTCGGGAAATAATGAGAGACAATAAAATTCTAAAAATGCAAAACACAATCAAAACAATATGCATCAGAGAGCGCAGCGCAACAGTCTTATTAGAAAACACTGTCAACACATAAATGGATCCATAGTTTGCTGTTGGGAGTGAAACAAATATAGGGAGGTTCATGCTTCTGCACTTCTTTGTTCCCTCTCTGCTCTGCTGGATCAAGAGTTAATTTTGCTCAGAGTGACTGTGGGCTGCAAGTGACAGCAGTGAATTAATGATTCATTATGCCCAGTGTAAGCAAATAGGGAGCCAGTGATGGAGGAAAATGGATTTACGCACATCCAACGCCAACTATGACATCTCTTCAGCTATTGAACTGAAATATTCAGATACCCACATAGAAGAATTTAAAAGCAGCGCTGGTTTATAAAACCACAGGATTGAAAAAAATAACATGCCAAATGTGCTGTTCATATCCACGCACTTTTTATGAAAACTACTTCTTAAGAAATCTGAAACCTAAAAACTTTGACGTTCATAATCATTCATTATACATGTGATATATCGCTTTCTCAGCCTGGGGCTTTCTTCTAAATGAATTTTCCATTTTCTTTTCATTCAGGCCAGTCACTTGAGTCCTCACTACATCTTAGACTCACCATATGTACAGAGGTACAAGATGAAGTATAACGATAAAAAAAAGGTATGATGCTCTAGAGGACATCATAAAAGTTTGCAAGTTCATGTCAAAAATATTTCTCCAGTTTGGGATTATTAATGCAGAGAAAACTCCACAATTGCAGAACGTGTAGAATATGCATATTCCATTTACAGACACACCGCCAGTTGTACTGATGATGTGCTTAGGGACGGTTTGTGTTTAACACATCAGACTATTTTTTCTGGTTCAGAACCTGTGGCGTAGCTATAATATGAAAGCTCTTCACACATGCAAGTCTACAAACCTCTTAATCTTCTGTGTCCACAGATCACCTAAAGGCTGTAAATTCAGCCAAGCATCAAAGATTAGAGTCTTGCTTCTCTAGTTTCTATTTTCGGGAGAGTGTTGTTCAAGTTCACAAATGTTATATCATCCTTTCCTCCTATGTTTTCCCATTCCGCTTTTCCTCTCTCTCTTTGTCACAACCCAAAGGAATAGCATGTGTGAATTATTAAATTAAGTCAAATCCAAGTTTAAAGGTAATATAAGACGCTGGGAGCTTGTAAATCTCCGGTGTACCACACAACCAGCGTATTTTTGTCCTGTGAGCTTGTGTTAGCGTATTGAAAAGCTTAGAATCAGTGGTGACAAACCAAAAAAATGATTAAATAACACATCAACACATGCTATAATCTTTCAAACTCCAGAGACTTGAAGTGTAAAATGGAGGGTCTTATTCAGACAGCACTTATAAGCAGGTTCAATGTGCAGCCACTGATGTCTAGAGGTCTTATGGATATACAGCAAACCATTTGCATATGTCATTCTGATGGATGAGGCAGGAGCAGAGATCGAATGACCTCGCTGTTTGGACAAGCCTTGTGTTAAGTTGGTCCCTGTCCTGTCACTTCCACTGACTGATGGTTGCACTGAACACTAACATGCCCGTACAATCACAACGACAAGGTTCCGATAATGGCAGTGAGGGATTTTGTCTGTTCCTGAGTGGGGCTGGGGGGTGTAAAAGCTAATCATTTAAGTGTGCATGCATTTTTGTAGTATATCTATCAAAGAGAAAGTAGAGTAAATGTTGTGAGTCTGTGTACTAGACTAAATTTAAAAACTCTGGAAAAACGATACCCCAGCAGCACTCTACAAGTAAATAAATTCAGTGCATATTAAGAGATGAGGGACTTCTCATTTCATTCCCCTGCAGTCCTCAGAATTATGTTACTATGAAGGAATTGATTTTCTCTCAGACATCCAGACCTCCAAAAACAGCAGAAGTCACAACAGAAGCAAATCAAATAAGGGGGTGAGGGATTTATTAAAAACACCCCAAAAAATCTCCTAATAGGGACACACTTTCAAAGGTGATTCAATAACAATAGGACATAATTAAAATGTATTTTCATACTTGCACATTCTATCATTTATGACATACTGTTGCTACAAGGATGAAAACTAAACCAACATCTTTACAGTGACAGAAACATAGTAATTATTTTCTTTGAGGTATTGCATTGTTGCCGCTCAAATGGTGGAGAAGAAATGATAACAAACTTACATAACTAAACTGAAAATGTTTATGCTTTGGCAATAGTGATGTTTTCGAATTTGTTCTGTAAAACAAAGAAAAGTGACTGCAGCTCCAATGGAAAAATGTCTGCCTCGGGCACAGCCATCTGCAACACAAATTGTCTTTTCATTTTTTCATGGCTCTTTGAACAATTTCACAAAGAGACAAATGGATTTCATTCAAGCTCCCAGTCTCGTATACACCCAGTCAAAGTAGGATTCAGTGAATTTGTTAGGTTAGGGCATCTTAGGAAGCTACTATATTATGGTCCGCACAAATGTAGGAAAACGATTTAGCACTACTTTGTGTTGCACCTGTAAGTACTTCCACAGTCCGATACAATTTTCCAGGAATGTTGAGAGGATGGTCAGACACGCTGTAAACTACCAAACAAGTATGCTGCAGAGCCTGTTTGACGGGTTTCTACAAGAACGATTAAAGTACAATACTGCTTAAATCAGCTTATCCTGTCAAGCTGCAGGGATGCACTGAACTTATCCAGTAAACAGCTGCATCGGAAACATCTGTCCAGACAATTTGGTCAGATTAAATAACCTGATTAGAAGACAACTATGTTTTAAGCAGTTTGACAGATTTCTCATTTCACCCTTCAGCAGCTCTTAGACATATTCTGCAGGGAGACAAATACATTTTGGTTCAGGCACCTGGAGCTGCAAAGACTGAAAAGAGTCAAAACATATGAGTCGAGGAATTTCGACTGTCTGGAGTCTCTAGCTCTCATCAGTATTCTTGCCTTGTTATTGTTACTGATCAGTGACAAAGCATTTCATACAACAGCCAAGCGGCCTCAATCCCAAATTCACAGAGCCACTAGCGATTAAAATGTAGATTTAGCAGAAATATGATTAGCATTCTTCACATTAGCAAAAGTGCTTGGAACCTAACCATGGAATTAAGAAGGAACCCAATCACTGGATTGTGAACAATGTAAATAACCTCTGCCACATCCTGATTATGATATATGGAGAGCAAAGTACTGCACCCAAACTTGCTGCCAAAGCTGAGATACAATAAAACGGATCATTACCAAACCAGGGAAATTACTCAGTTTCAATTACTCTCCAAAGAATTACTGTGTCACATTTGGGTGTCAAGCAGGAGACACAGGAAATACAGGGGTTGGGACCCACACGCAGGCACAGAGACAGAGCTGGAATAGTTCAATGATTTAATAAAAAGACAATATACAAAAGGCTTACAGGGATGATCAAGCAGGCAAGGTTTGAAATGGCCAGGAGACCTGGGGGCTGGACAAAGGCAGTGCAGGGAACCTCAGGCAGACGGCCCAAGGGTGGGATAGGTGCAGAGCTGAAGGCATCAGGTGGATGGCCTGGAAGCAGGGCAAAGTCTTAGCAAAGGACCTCCGGCAGACAATCTGGAGGCAGGGCCAAAGGGCAGAGCAGGTCCGGAGGATGACCAGCCATGCGGAGCAACTCAGGAGGTCAGCACGAAGGCAAAACCCCTCAAGGTCCGACTGGAGGGCAGCAGTGAAGACAGAAGCTCTCAGGAGGCTGGTGACAAAGGCAAAACCCTTCAGGAGGCCAGCGGTGAAGGCGGAACATGGCCACAGCAACGTGGCCGGAGATCAATACTGGGGTCTAACGACTGGAGAGCTGAGCAGGAGTCCAGTGACAAGGAAGCAGGGCCGAGACCGGCGAAAGGGTTGCAGAACTGAATCAGGAGACTGCAGCCAGAAAATCCAGGAGGTTCAGGAAGCTGCAGCAGCTCAGGGGATTCAGGAGTCTGAGTTTCTGAAGCACAGAGAGTTCAGGGGGTTGCGGCCCAACCAGAGCAGGAGATGGTTGCGGCCCAGCAGAGGCAAGACATGAGGCGGCAGTGGCTCAGCAGAAGTGGGCAGGTGGTTAGCCAGCTCAGGACAGGCAGGTGGCAGGCTCACGAACCTGAGGCTGAGATGAAGGCTGGTTACTAGCAGGCCCGGAATGAAGGCTGGCTGCTAGCAGGCCGGAGTTAAGTCTGGCTGCTAGCAGGCCGGAGTTAAGTCTGGCTGCTAGCAGGTGAGAGCGAAGGCTGGTGGTTAGCAGACTGGAGTGCAGGTTGGGGGCTAGCAAGCCGAGGTGTAGACAGTAAGCTAGCGGGCTGGATGCTAGCAGGTAGGGATGCCAGCTGGTTGCTAGCAGGCAGGGGTGAAGGTTGGAGGCTAGTGTGCTGAAGGCTAGCAGGCTCAGGAACTGGAGCTGGCAGAAAAATGGTTGGTGGAGGACTGAGGACCTGGGGCTGAGGCTTGGGGGAACAGAGGAAGTCCGTGAGGAACTTGGGAACAGAGTTTGTCAGCCAAGGCAGACAAACTCTTTCCCCTGAGCCAGAGAACAGAATGCCTCTCTATGATAATCCCAGACCGCCTTCCTAGACATATCCCCAAGGCACTCCAGGTCACAAATTAACTCAAAAACTTAATCAGAAATAGTGCCTGCTGGGTCCATAATGGCCAGTTCGTTCTGATGTCAAGCAGGAGACACAGGAAATACAGGTGTTGGAACCATACGCAGGCACAGAGACAGAGCTGGTATAGTTCAATGATTTAATAAAAACACAAAATACAAAAGGCTTACAGGGATGGTCAAGCAGGCAAGGGTCGAAACCAGTAAAAGTAGTCCAAATCAGGCAACCGAGTCCAAAGGAGCAGGTAGGAAATCCAGAGTCCAATAAACAAGCAGAACGTCCAACAACCGAGAAGGAAAGTCCAAAAAACACTAGGAAACACTGGGGAAGCTGGAACGCTTAACACAATGGATGAAGACAAACTGGCACTGAACAAAAGAAACACACTCAAGTGAGGGGAGAAAACAAGACACAGGTGAAACCAATCAGGGCAAGGCAAAAAATCAAAGACAGGAAGAAAAACTGCAAGACTCATAAGGGGAAGGAGATTATTTCAAAATAAAACTGGAAACCAAAACTAAGAAGCGGAACAGGACATGACACGTTGATCATTGTTAACTCATTATATTACCTCAGAGCCTGATATCCAATATACAAATAATAAACAGAGAGGCGGCAAAGAGGTCACAAGGTTATCCCACACCCCTGGTGGTTCTCAGCAGTTAAGGATGTAACTGATGTAATAGGAGCTTAAGGAAAATGAGGCAGATGACTACAAACTCTAGCTGCCCCTCCATGTCTCTGTTGAAAAAGAGATTTAATGAGATTAATTTAAAGAGCTTTAGTGAGACTAATCTGGATAAAAAAGAGTGGTTAAATAAACATGAACAGCAAAGAGGAGGGAACAAAGAGGTGGCACAGCCTGAGAGAGAACTTCAGGAGTTTATTCAGGGTCATAGACAACATGTAGCCTCCTTAAAGAAATATCATTGCGAACACAGTGTGCAGGCGGAGAAGAGCTGCAGAAATTTATCTTACCAGCTCAATGCCTTCTAAAATCACTCTCCCAGTATTTACGGTATTTATTGCATTTGCTACTGTAGATCCCAGTGCCATGTTGGAAATTTTAATGATTTAAAGCCACTATGTGTAGAATTATTTTGATGGCAAAAGTTTTTGTTTGTGGAAAAATGAAACAATCCTGGTAAAAACCTGCTTGTTGATTTAATTCATCTCAGTGACCACAGGTAAGCTAGTTTCCCCTGTAGAGGTGTGCATTGCTGCCACAGTATCTTTTTCTAAACTACCACTGGGCGGCACCAAAGTTGGAATATTTAGCCACGCTAGCGGCATGGACGTCAATGTCAGTCTGTTGGTCAGACTCTCCCACTTTGCTCCAGACTGAAATATCTCAACAACTACTGGACTGATTATTCATGAAATTTTGTACAAACATTCAAGGTCCCTGGAGGATGAATCCTACTGACTTTGATGATCCTCTGACTTTCCCTCTAGCGCCACCGTGAGGTTGACTTTTGCGGTTTTAAGTGAAATGTCTCAACAACTACAACAACTACAGTACAAATTTGGTACAGATATGTCCACATAAGGATGAATTGTAATAACTTTCATGATCCCCTGACTTTTCCGCCATCATCAGGTCAACATTTCAAATTGTCCTTTGTTTATGACCAAATACCTTCAAAATCAATGATTTTTCCATTTTCTTCTGCAATAATCTAATAATGTTTGTAACATTTGTGATAAGAGGTGGTCTGAGCACAATTTCATGCCAAAATCGCTCGCAAATCTGCATTGCGCCTCCTAATCAATATGAACACAACATCAGCTGTGCTACTTCATCCTCCACAGTGCAACTGGGTTTGTTTGGAGGAGCAAAATTCTCAAACTAAAACTAAAATGACACCTTGCTTTGTGCCTCTGCCAGCTTTGCTACTGCTTGAGAATAAGAGCCCATAGTGTCCTTTGTCTTCCTTGTTTGCCACTTTCATTTAAAGAGATTTGAACTGGTTTTATGCCAGGAATCCAGACTTTATAAATCAATCTGATTTAACCATTGTATTTTCATGTTTACACCATATAGTTAGCTGACTAAATATTGATAAATAATAAGCTCCCACAACTCCAGTGCGTTGCCTGTATATGCAATAAATATGCCCAGCTTGGGTTATGATTACATTTCAAAGAAACACAGAGGGTACTAAGCCAATAAACAGTTTCTTTTTTTTCTACCAACATAACCCTGCCAAAAACCTTTGTATGGAGACATGCCAGGCAATTCCATCCATCCTCTCTTGCTTCTGGTCTGCTTTTCATCCCAAAGACACCACTAAAGTTAATGTACTCTGGCTGTATAGTCCTCCACCAAATCTCCCCATTTCTGTAATACCTCAGAATCTATTGAGCTTGTTCTACACTGATTTGAAATTTGATCGAAGGCCAAAAAAATACTTCTATGACTTTTCTTTCACAAAGCTGTTTGATAAGTGTTGTGCCCGATGTTAGTTATTGCCAGAGGGTTTGCACCGCTGATAAGAACAAACAAAAAACAGATGACCAATCCTAACACCTACTCCAGTGATTCATGTCATTGCACTTCTCCCACAAAGCTTTCATGTCATGCCAAGTTACACACATTCCTGCAATGAGCTTGAGATTATTATCACTTTGCTAAATGGAAGTAATCCCTGGGGAGGTGTTAAAGGTTTATACCGCCCCATCCACAAAACATGGAGGAGTGAAAATACCTGCATATCGTGACCAGGTGTGTTGATTCTAGACTAAATTGAAATTGTTGTTTTGCATTACTTGCAACTGATGTTAAAGCTTTAATTCTCATTTTCATAACTCAACTTTTAGGGGCTGGCAATCACTCTGCATCCTGTTTGGTTTATGTTGCTGGGTGGTGATGTTGCTGTGATTAAGAAAGTTTATTTTGATTTAATGTATGTGAGACTGTCTTTAGACCCAAGTGCACAGTGCACCAGAAAGCTAAGACAGCAACGTATTCACAGTGGAGGAAAGTAACTGAGCACATTTACAAATTTGAGGTACTTCTACTTTACTTGAGGATTTTCATTTTATACTACTTTAAATTCCACCACATTTCAGAGGGAAATAATATACATTTTGCTCCACTTCATTTATCTGACAGCTATTGTTAGTAGTTACCTTTCAATTAAGATTTTACATAAAAGCATATGATAAGCTGTAAAATACAATGCATTGCTAAACATTAAACCAATGTTTCCAACATTTTTAGCTTGAGACCTTTACAAAAAAGCAGTGCGTACTTGGGGCTACTTGTCACGTTTCAGATTTCTATGAGTTATTATCAGTTTCACCAGAGATTTCACCTCTTAACTTCTCAGATGGTTTCATTTAAATAACTGTTTACTGGTAAAACTATCCATTATTTTACAAAAAATAAAAGATTAGAAAAAAGTCCAAAAAAATAATAGAAATTTGTGTAGCAGAACTTTGTTTTGTTTTTTTCTTTCCTACCCCATTAATGAGCTCATAACCTCTTAGATTTATCTTGACCCTTTGGAGGGGGGCCGACCTCTAGATTTTAGACTTAGACCATTGGACTTATCAACTTAACTGTATAAACTAGTTAAAACCAACTCCACCTTAACCTCTTTCAACAGTAAAATGCAACTTACACATTGATGTATCTGTTTTGACAATCTAGTAATGTAATATATAATAATACATCAGTCACAGGGGCCATTTCTTCTGCAGAACCAGTACTTGTATTTTTTAAACTTAATTTTTTTTAACTGATTTTGAATGAAGGACTTTTACTTGTAATGAAGTATTTTACATTGCTGTATTGCTACTTAAGTAAAGGATCGGAGTGCTTCTCCTCTTCCACTGATTATTCATATGTCTCTGCAATGACACATTCACTTTTTTTCTTTCAAAAAGGTGTATTTTATCAGTGTAAAAGTACTGTGATGAATCTCGCTTTGTACAGTTTGTTAATACATAGGCCTGCACATAAAAAGAGTGAACAGCTAATTGTAAAGGTTAAGCCTATGGACTGAGAGAGTTTCACTTTCTCTACCAAGCTGTTGTCTGCTTGATACTATTACGAAACACTTCAAATCCCAATAGGAACATTGTACATCTGCGTCCCTCTTGTGTAATTCTGTGTCGTCTTTCAACCTGTCCAATAGGAACACTCCACTGTGCAGTAAAACGGTGACTGAAGTATTGAACCAAACACTTCTTCAGACACACACTGACAAGATAGCAAACTGGAGTAAAATTACTTTCATACTCTTTTGCTGCTTTACACTCATGTAAATGTCATCTGAGGATTTGATTCACTGGCCTGGGGACTGTGGGTCTTGTTGGCTTGGATTGATTTTCCTCTACAGAGTTTAGCCAGAGGGCTCGCTCTACATCTTGTCCTAGCCTGGTACAAGTTCTACAACTCCGTGTCTCTTTCCGAAATGTCAATCAAAGTAAGGAATAAGGCAGACTCAAAGACAGGTGCTGGTTTGAACTCCCTTAAAGAATGGGGCAAATTGTCACTCTTACACCTGCTTCAGGGCAAAAATAGGGAATCGAAATTTGAAGAGTTGTTCATTTCACTTTGCTTTGAACATGTCGTTCTAACTTTGACATTTGGTGGGAACTCCGGCAGGTGATAATACTGAGACAGGCATAAAGCTACACAAGAGGCGATGAACCACGTGAATAAGTACAATGAAAATCAGTTGTGTAAACAATTTCCCAGTTCCATAACTGTAACATTAGAGTAAAGATCAATATTTGATCCCCAAAGCATGACTGCAGCATCTCCTCAAATTCTTAATAGTAGTCTATTGTGGGATGTGGGATGTCTACATAAACTGACACTACTCAGTGTCTGCCTTCTGTCTTTTCTTCTGCCTCAGTAGCAGAAGAAAAGCACAACCCATCAGACACTAAGCTGAGCGCAGGTGCAGGATTTTAAACCACAGCACACAGTATAGTTATCTTATAGAAACACAGTAGCTCTGCCCAAATCTTATCAAAAACACAGTTGGCAGCGACTCGGCATAGATATTAGCTCCAGCAGGTTGGCACAACGGCCAATCAGCAACTCCAAATCCCCTTGAAAAATCACTCGCTCACCTTTTTAAAACTGCATCCCATGAGCTTGGCATTGTGTAAAATCCTCAACAGTGTCTTTTATCTACATCCAGAGCTATGATCCTCTCAGTAGACATAATTGCCAGCCCATTCAGTCTCTCTTGCACCATATGCTGCTTCACAAGTAGTATTTGATCAGTTCTGATATGGAAAAAAGACCACTAACGCTGTTTTAATTGTGTGACAGGTGTTAAATAAAAGAGTGGCAAAAAAAAGGCCTATACTTCACTCTAAATTACAGAAGCCCATTAACAGATAATGTAAATTCAACAGCAAGGTAGTGCAGACACGTTGCTGAATGTAGATGAAACTGAGTGACAATCTACGAAAAGCATGAGACTGAAGCAATGTCAGTTTTTACACATGTCCTAAAAATGTCCAGGGACCAAATCAATGTGATGACTGTAACTACACTGGCTATACTGTCTACATTTCTGTCACTTGTCCCCACCCTGAGTTGAAAAACGTTGGGCTAATCTCATATGGTTCACCTAGTCCTCATGACATGGTCTTCTATTTCTTCCAGTGAAAAAACAAAGAACAAAAATCATGTGAAATAAAGAAGGCAGAAAAGAGCAAAGATAAATAATTTATGTTAGAAAGTTCTTCACCTCACTCCAACCTCTGACATGATTTGAAGACGGAACATTACAAAGCCAAAAATGTGATTTAGTCAGGATGTGTGTTAGAGCTGAGGGCTTGACACACAATTTGACTCACTTGATGTGTGCTTGATGAGCTGTATTACAAAAGCGAGAGGGAGTCAGGCAGTAACAAACAACTGGAGAAAACCACAAAAAAGCACAGCAGGCATTTTTGTTGTTCTGTAGTAATGTGCCAAACATTTCACAGCAGAATCCTAAAAAGAACTTACTGATAAATTCTGACAAATTCATTTTGACAGGAACCTAATCACACAGCAGCATCTAATCTACCTTTATGTTGGAGTGATTCGACTTCAAACACTTTCAATTTATTTCTAAATTAGGAGGTTCTTCTTGTGACATTAGTAAAATATGATTCATCAGCCATCATCTCACACTGATAATGAAAAGGTATCCTCACTAATCGCAGAAATAAATGTGCAGGAGCACATTAAGTGATATGTAATCAGATTGTATACTAATTGGAACCAAGAGTTAAAGAAGCATTTTTTTATTGAACTAACAACAGATGTTTGTCTGTCTACACCGACATCTGTCACAAGAAATCCTCATCATGAATTATGAATTATCTTGAATACATAAAGGCCGATTTTATCACCTAGCGGGCGTGACAGTGATCTATCCACACATCTCTATGTATAATAGCTTCACTTAAATCCCACCACGCCATTATTCAGTGCATACAACATGTCACAGTATGTGATGATTCCTTCAGTTTGAAAAATTCTATCAAATATCCCGCTGACAGACATCATTATCGCTTTGCAATCACAACCCATAACTGCAAATTGCATAGTCTACAGTGTTACCTTAATGTTAAGAAATAGCTTCCTTGTGTGTGTCAGACAATACGTTTGATGAGTTTAAAGCATCTCAGTTAATTGTGAGCATTTATACCATCGAACATAAATGGCTCTACTCTAGAAAATGTATCTTTTTGTTGAAATAAAAAAAAAGCACAGTGAATGCTGCATTGTTAGGAGAATGCAGAAAGTAGATGTGCTCTTTGGAGAATTCAGCAATGTGGAAAACAAGAATCAATAACATTCAAAGAAAACTATTCTTAAAATATCAAGACAATGTTTCCTTCGAAAGGAAAAGATGCATTGTGGCACGCCATTATTGTGGTTTCCACATCGATTTTTTAAATACTTGTCTTTGACTTAAATTTTGTTTTGTCCGTTTTTTCCCTGGTGGTTTGTTCCTTTCTTTCTTCTTTCCTACTTTCAGTTTCCCTTCATCCACAGTAGCAGTTCACCCATATTTACAGGTGCCTAGTCACTGCTGTCTAAACACGATCTTGTTCTAGCTATTCTCAGGATTATTAGCTGTAGAGTGTTATGAAACTGAAGCCAATACAAATGTGTCAACAAAGGGTAACTGCTATCTTATTAACACTTTAAAATTGCTATGACCAGTCCCAAGGAAAAATTAAAGCGGTGGGCCAACCACAGTTTATTAAGAGAACTAAACATTCAGCTCACATTACCTCAAAATGTTTATGAAGAGCACATTCTTGTTAGAAATGTGTTAGTTTTACATAAACTTCAATGATCCAGAGCCACTGTGGATAGTTTTTGATAGATCAGTGTGCTACAGTGAGAAAAAGAACACACTGTATGTTAGAGTTTAATTTACAAAGAAATCTTTAATGTAATCAATAGTGTGTGAAACTACATTAACTCAGAATAATAAACAAGCCATCAATGATGGCAACATTAATCGGAACAAAGAAATATATGGCTGAATATTGACAGTTTGAGGCTGGTCCAGGCTAAGTCAAACATCCATCATCATCATAATTTCTCCCTTTCTGTGCATTACACCAGTCACTACTCTCCAATGCTTGAGCTGGAGCAGATTTACTCTCTGTTAGTTTTTTTTTATTAACTGTATACATATTTCACCAGCGCTCTATCATTCTCTGTTCTCTTGTTCCCTGTCTCTTTTTCTCACTTTCTATGTGTATAGTACAGGTCTTTTTTACCTTGAATCCATCACTCTGGACCTCCACTGAAAACGATGGAGGGCAAGTTGTTATAGATTTATTTGTTAAGAACAGACAAACAGCAGACATAAAAGAGCAGTCATATATTAGACATGAATCTGAATTCCCTGAAATGAGGTTTACTTTGTCAAGAGAGCAGAAGTAAAGAGAGTGAGACAGTTTGGGAGAGAGAGGCTGCGACACATGACAGAGAGAGTGGGTGAAAGAGAGAGCACATCAGAGAACGTTAAAAAAGGCAAAAAGAAAAAAATAACTCTGAACACAGATCACTAGTGCAGTGGACTGTACCAGGGCTTTCTAGACATTTGGAAGCTGTATGGAAATACTTGTATGGATGGCAGCGCTGCGCTGTGGGCTGTTTCTTAGTGCAACATTTACTGTTACGGCTGACAGATTCAAACGTGTACCCACCAGAGAGTTTATATACCTAAGACCTACCGGAACCTATGTCCATAACATCGCTGACCTCAACTCTGCCTCTATAAATCACCCTTCCTTTCCTGCCCAATACCTGACCTTTGAACTCTGACTCACTTGCATTATCTTGATTTGTGTGTGTGCATTTGAGTGTGGATTGCTGTGTGCTGAATATACACAATATCCTAAGGTAAACACAGAGCAGCGTTGTTAACAGCCCTGGAGTGAGCACATTATTGCCACCAATAAGGGGCAGCTCCAGCTAAGCTTATGACAACTAGTAAAGGTCAGTGAGTGATGAGTGTCAGTTTAAAACACGTTATGTGAGCTATAAAAGCCTCAGTTGCATTCACAGGGCACCATTATTACAAGTAATATAATCATGACACAACAAAAAAATTGCAAAGTCAATAACATGTTATTTGCATTAGGCACCAATATAATTATGATTAAACCTCTTCCTTTGTATTGTAGTTAAATTAATGGCCATACTAAATATATTTGTCCGTAAAACGTCCAAGATGTCAAGCTGCTTCTTAGTCAGACAGTCTGTCAGTGTCTTCTCAGCACTGTGTCTATGAAGCTAAGCAGGTGCTATGAACATGGGACAACAACAGTAGCAGCCCAGAGAGCAGAGACAAAGACAAAGACAAAGACAAAGAGGCCAAGCACCCACCCCATAAGGCTTTTCTGTAATCGCACCCTCAGGCAGCATATCTACTTACTGGAGAAACAAGGGAAGGCGGGAGAAGGAGAGCAGGGCTGCATAAACACAGTTGTTTATGGACAAGTTAATTGAGCTGACACTGATTGGCAGCTTTCTATCTGATACTGAAAACACCTTTCCCATCAGCACAGGAGATTACCAGCACACACTGTTCGCGCAGAAACACTCTTCAACTGAGACATTTTAAGGCCAACTACATGGAATTCGTGTTATTGTTTTAATAATTAAACTGAGATGGAAAAGTTTCTGCCCATTCACTGTCTAAAGATAGACACTCTGCTTTGCTCTGTTGTGGTCTGCATGGCTGTGAAAGTGGATTAAACAGGCTTTAACATCAAGACGAGCTCTAATGAAACCCAATGGGGGAGTTAGCCCGTCTGTTTGGCCAGCTGACTCCCGTAAAATACCCATCACTGTCTCCTGTTGCCTCCTCTAAAAGTAGCCTGGTGGTGCCAATCAGTGTACGCTGTGGCCTGAGGGTTATATCATTTGATGCTTTTGTCTGGATCATACAGCAGCTGAAACTCTCTATTTTAACTAATCACACATGTTTATTCCGTATACTTGTTGTATTTTTATTCAACCTGCCTTTTTTAAATGATAACACACCAGGGACTGCATCATTCTTTGTCTAAGACATCTGTCACACTCCAATTAAAGACTGAAAATTATTTGGTGAACAGAGACTGATATGTACCATATTCATATTATTGTTTTAAAGGAACAGTTCGGCATTTTGGGAAATATGCTTAGTTGCTTTCTTGCCGAGTTAGATGAGAACATGTCGTGTCTGTATGGTAAATATGAAGCTACAGCCTCAGCCAATTAGCTTAACTTAGCATAAAGACTGGAAATGGGGCTAACCTGGCTCTGTCCAAAGGTACAAAAATCCACCTAAAAGCACCTCTAAAGCTGTGACTTCCTGTAGTCTTGTCATCACTGATTAAACAAACATGTTACGTTTAGAGGTGCCTGGGGTCAGATTTTATTTAACCTTGGGACAGAGCCGGGCTAGCTGTTACCCCGTTTCCAGTCTTGATGCTAAGCTTAGCTAATCAGCTGCTGGCTGTAGCTTCATATTTACCGTACAGACGTGAGCATGATATTCACCTTTTCAAGACAACGATGAGGGTATTTCTCAAAAATGTCAAAATATTCCTTTAATGGTAGAAAAGGTTTCAATCGTAGTCATCTGGACATTGTTTTCAGAATCAAGACGTTTCGGCTCCCATCCGGAAGTCATTCTCAATTGTGAAAAATGGTCTGAGAACTCAGAAATTTAAGCTAATCTGTGTTACTTAAGCCCTGCCCTCACGAAGGAATCTTCCTGAGTTTCTGACTATGTCTTGATTCTGAAAACAGTGTCCAGATGACTACGATTGAAACCTTTTCTACGATGGAACATTCCTGGACGATTGAGGGACTACACCGTTTTATTCCTTTAATGATTGAGTTGAATTGTAAGGAAAAAGCTTGAATTTAAGTTCCAGTCAACTATAGCAGAATAATTCCACACATATCAGCAGAGACTTACAAATGGTAGGTTAAACTTGCACCTCTAAACAGTATGCATTATTTTTTCAACAGCATCAGCACATATTCACAAGCTTGGGACTAATAAACCAAAAGCATCAGTATCTGTTCTCTTGCCAGCACACACGCAGAACAACAGGTACAACAGAAGGTAAAAGCAAAGACATTTTCATCCTACTTGATGCCATCTACACCTCTATGACCAGGGCTATACTATCCTCCACCCACAGCCCATTTAGGAAAGTCATAATGATGATAAATACGGTAGTAGGCACTGTGCACAACAAAACCATCTATCAAGAGAGGAATGCCTGAAAGCTCTATTGCTGTTCTCCTTTGTCTCTCATCTTCTCCTTCGTGTGTCTCTTTTTCTGAATGTCCTCCACTGCGTGTCTCCCCACAGCAGGCAATGGAAAGTCATAATCATCCAAACACATTCCTGCGCCACCTTCAACAGACTAGTAACGGTGACGGTGCATTCACCATGACATAGAACTTAACTGCACTGTTCCCTAACAATGGCTTTGTTGATGTTTTTTTATAAAAACATGCTGGTTGTGTTGATATATGCAGCATATTAAAATGTTAAACTATGAGGTTTTCAGCCATGGTGTTTGTGATTCATATGTTTCTACTGTATTGTCAAACTCACACTCTGGCTTTTGTGATGAATAACTGCAGTCATAGACTAAAAGGAAAATATTTGCACCATGGCACAGATGCCATTCCCTCTGCTCTTGCTCATTATCCAGCGCAATGTCAAAGTACCCCCAGGTCACTGAGAGGGAACATTCCTTCACATTGCCATCTATGGGCACCATAAATAAACAGTCACCCCAATTCATGAAAGCCTTCCACTTGCCATGTAAGGACACAATTAATTTCCTCCTCTGTCCACATTAATGCAGTAACAAATACGTTATATCCGATCATCAAAATAATAATAAATGTGCCACACTAGGGAGAATACGCATTAAAGATTATCCCTTTTAGTGGCAATGCTTTTCTTCTTTTTGGTTAACTTTCACTTTGGGGAATTCAAAATACGAAAACAAATGTTTCCGTGTTTTTAATGAACTTTACAAGAGCATATTTGCTTGAGAAGCCACGTAGCCTTTTTGGAGGAGAGGCATCTGTAAGAGCGCGGAGCGCAGAGGGTTGGGCAGGGATGCTGAGCCGGGCAGCAGCACTTGTTTGCCAAACTTGCATTTAAACAAAAGCACATCTAACACGAGCTTGCAATAATTTCCTGAATATGGTGAATCCGCTTTGGAGACACGCACAAGTAAGCCTAATCAATAACAGGCTATTCTGTTGTGTCTGAAACTTCAAAGTGCAGCGCTGTGCGTTGAAAAACGGGGCAACACAAAGCAGCTGGGAATCGGTTCAGGAATAGAAAACCAAATACTTTGCTCTGATTAAATATTTCCCAAACTTTCCGGTTTTTGTCTTATTTTCACCTACCTCATAAAATTCAACAGTGCACAGGTCAAAAGCAGTACAAGTAGATGGGAAAATGGCAATCCAGTCAAAGTTGTCACGGGTCCATGTTTGGCACAGCAGCAGTACGGCAGTCAAATCCAGTCACATCTGAAGCGCTAACGGTACACAGCTAACGAGGCTCGCCACCGTCTACAGCCATCGAGCCGTAGATTGGACGGCGATGTGAAGAGCGGGATCTCCAAGGGCGCACGAAGAATCACTGCGTCAGGATTGGTCAGAGCAGCCGTGACGCACCGGCAGGTGGCACACCCGGCGAATAAAAAAGTCCAGATTCATTCATTGATAATAGCTCTGGGAAACTATATGAGCTCAACACATACACTGGCAAATAAAACCGACAAACAAACTATGGGAGTCATACAAGATCAAAAATATCAGGGTCCGCCTTATTTCATCGTTGCTGCATGCTGAGTCTATGCTTTTTTCCCGTTTCAATAATGGGACAGTGTCGTCAACCAAGCTATTTCATTTGGCACAAGCAATGTCCTGTTTTCTAATTGCAGTCTATTTCCAGATATGACTCTGTTGCAATTTTACGACATGAAAGAGTGCTTCTATTTTTCTGCAAGCAAATTATCTATCACAATAAAACAAATAATACGTTTAATAAATGATTTTTTAGCTATTCGTACCTACTGATGGGTCTAACGACCTCTCAAAAAATGCAAATAAAGGAGGAGGAGTAGAAAGAGAGCAACAAAAAAGAGCAAGAAAACGAAAAGCAGCAGTCTGCAAGCGTAGGAGTCTGGGAACTACTGCAGCCACACAAAGAAAATAGAAAAAACTTATAAAGGTGTTTAATCAGAGATGAAAAATCGTCATTTCACTTGTTTATTTCACCCAATGAGGGGAAAAAACAAGGCAAGTGGAAACTGAGTGTGTTTTGACACTTGTCTGAGTGTATTTCAGGGAGCCAAAGCAAATGTTTTAATAATTCTTTATAAACACAAATAAGGAGTGAGTGGTAATCCTTGGAGGAATGTGTAAGCCAATTACGGCTGGCTGCAAGGACTGGAGGGAATGGAGCCTCAGAGCTTCCTGCTCAGACTCACTGCAGACCCTCGCACCACATTTCCTGTTCCCAGTGCATGGGCAATATTTCTATGAAAATACAGAATGGTTAGAGACATGAATAGGATATCGTGCCGACTTCCTTCAGTGTTTACAGTACTCTCATCATCTTAATGCCTTGTAGGCTATTTGACACTGTGTCTGTGTGTACTTTCCCATCAGCGTCTTGTTTGCATCCTGTGAGTGGGGAACCAGTTTTTTATTCCATCTGGATGCTGGTATATGTATGTATGTATGTGTGTATGTGTGTGTGTGTGTGTGTGTGTGTAGGCTTACATAATATTATGTCTGTATAGATGAGAAGGATGGCTTAGACACTTGCTGATCTGGTTAGTTAAAGTTCTGAAGTTCACGTTGGGTGTGCTGTGTACTCTCCTATAGCCTCACAGATATTTGATAATCTGCGGGTATTAAAATAATCTTTGCAGAGATGTAAAATAGAGAAGCAAGAGACAATTAAATCAAGGTAGAATGATGGCGTGTATTGACATGAAAGCCAATTTCTTTTATTTCAATGTTGACTATGCCCAGGCTGCAAACATTGCAAACGAAAGGGTACAAATGACATCCGGGACATCAGAGATAACCTGCAGCAGTGATCACTGCATTATATACACCATACCTGAAGTGTAAACAGCATGCTAATAGAAAAATATGTAATACAATAAAGTGTTAGACATCTCCAAGTAAGATACATAGTTTGTCTTGTGTCAGGATTTATTTTTCAAATCATAAATAATAAAATGGTAAAGAGAACCCAGTTCTAGTCCAGCACACCTGCTATGTGGGCCACAATAAACACACACTCTAAGCTGAGCCTCAACATTCACCTTCCTGCAATTTCACACTGTCTGATTCCTCAAGAACTGCATGAACACACTGATAACCAAGTCACTGTAGCCAACTGGTCTACAGAGACAGTTTTCACTTCATAATGGCCTGTTCTATCCAACTCTCCCTCTCGAGAGTGTCAACAAAATACCCAATTACAAAGAAATAATATAGAAACACTGAGATGACTTTTTACCAGCTTAAAACCTGAACAAAGCTTTGCTTTCTGCTAAAAAAAATCTAGGTTCTATAAACAATCAGATCTAGAGTTAGAGTCTAACAAAAAGAGTATGTGCTTCTCCCATTACGATTTCATCTACAGGATATAAAATTCAGTGAAATATAGAAAAAAGCTTTGCCCATGAGGTGTACCGCAGGGCAAGAGGTGCTGGAATCTGCAAGATGAACATGTAGTCAGGAAAAACAAACCACAAGTGTTTGTGGTAGTGCACACACTGTATTCAAACCCGGGCCGCTGCAGTAAGGACTCAGCCTTGTACATGGGGAAAGTGCTCTCCCAGGTGAGCTACCGGGGCACCCCATGATTAGTCATTTAATCGATTAGCCCATTGACAGAAAATTAATCTCAACTATTTAGATAGATAATTCATTGCTTTAATCATTTTTTAAGCAAAAATGCCAAACATTTGCTGGTTCCAGCTCAAATGTGAGTATTTGATGCTTTTCTTTGTCATACACGATAGTAAACTGAATATCTTTGGGTTTTGGACTGTTGTGTGTGATCTAAAGACGTCAGCTAGGGCTGTGGGAAATTCTAACAGGCATTTTTCATGATACAAAACGAATAATCGATTAACTGAGAAAATAATCTGCAGATTAATAGATAATGAAAATAATCGTTAGTTGCAGCCCTACATTGGAAGCATGTAAATATTTCGATGAATGTTATACATAAATATAGATTCAACAGCTCACTAGTCTGAAAACAAATGTACTACATACTGTATCTACGTGAGCAGGCTAGTTCTTATTTGTACTTTGGAAAATTTTATGAAATTAAGAGGTCTGGTATAATAAACAAAGTCTTAATAATATAATAATACAGTGGTGCTAGGATAACAGTAAACTTAATGTCTTCATTGCTGAGATTTCTTGAGATAGAAAATGTTCACAGCTTCTTGCACATAAAGGATACACCTAGGTTGATCATTTACATATGACAATCACATGAAAAATCAATGTGAATGATAATATAAAGTTTACAGAAATGTAATATTCTCCTCTGAACATCTTATTTGTGTATGAGTAACAGCATTTCATGGGGAAGATACCAGCAAAAAAGTAAGTCAGTTTGCCTAGACAAAAACCTTAATAGGCTCTATTTCATTTCAATACTTTTTTTGTGGTTTGATAAGCACAGACAAAAGACGAAGAAAATCCATGCCATGAAAACATCATGCATCACTGCTTCAAATCATGAAATGTTTTATAGGAACCACTGTTGGGGTTATTCAAGGTTATACTCAGAGAAAATATTGTCTGCCTGGTCCTACATTTCTGATTTCACAGCATGAGTAATTTCCACCAATGATTATAGCTCAGACATACTGTTGTAAAGCTATAAAATTTCATTCCTGGAAAAACACATATGTGCTGATTAACAAATTACTACCACTAAGAAATAATGATCAAATTTTTTACATATGCACACGAGCAGCATTTACACACAAAAAAAATTATGTATTCTCATATTTTGATGCTGATATGTTGAATACCATCAGTCTTTGAATTTCTGGAGGGATTTTTCAATTTAGAAAGCATGTTTTTTTTTCCAAAAAAGAATTAGAAGCTAACACCCTCAGGGAGATTTCTGTGTGTGTGTGGTTTCTGTGTGTATGTGACTGTGTCCGTGTCATTCCTTGTCATGTGCAATGACATATTAGCATCTGAATACCAATGAAGTGTTGAAATTATCAAGCATTCCCAGCTCTACATTGCTTTGTCATCTTTTCTTTTTCCTCCAACATCTACTTTCATTCAAACAACTTTTCTAACCTCAAGCATACACACTCAGTCCAATATTTTCCCTTTTATAGGCATCTCTTCTTCCCTCTCTTCACATGAATAAAAAACCTAATCCTCTCACTATGTCCAAAGAATTCTGCATTTTCGCAGACATTTTAGCCCTGACCTTGATCACAGCCTGACTTGTCATCTCCACTGTCATTCCTGTCCTTTATCAAGTTGTTAGTAGAATATACAAGTAGGACCAGTCTCTCTCTGTGTCCCTGCAGAACTTATTTGCCATATGGCCTGACAGTTCAATCCTCAGTCTTTCACTGTGACAGCTCTTCAAAGTGAAGATCGCTACACAAATATATCTGGCTGCACATTTCTCATTACTACACTATGAATGCTTTGAAACTTCTCATACAAATTCAGATAAATAGAAATCACTGGAAACACAACTTGCGATTGCAGTGCGTCAAAATGTTCAAACTCTAGCTTGAATTTGAGTCTTGAGGTTTCATTCATGGGGAAACCATGGGGAAGGCAATCAGTCAGTAATCGCTCATAGGTCATCAGCCTGTGGTTAGAGCTTCTGCCATGTTGTGATAAAGAATAATCACAATCAAATAGAGTTAAGCGTAGAGAAAGTGCTTCTTTCAGACTGGAGAGGTGACGCATGCTGACTAATGGCTGGAGTCAATCAACTTTCCACTGAGCTCTGATTCAGCAGAAGGGTAGTTTAGGTTCTAATTGAAACTAAGGACAGAGAAGCTGCTTAAATTTGGGTTTAGAAAACTAGTGGGTAATGAAGAGAGAAATGGTGATCAGAAAGACTTGCACGATATGCAGCAACTTCTTATTTCTAGCCGCCAGCTGTCGTATTTTCAGGCTGAAATAACTTCCACTGGCAGATTTTATCAGCAATCTATCTAGCTAGTTAAGCTAATGTTAGCTCTATGAGTTTGTTGCAAATGCTGTCACCAAGACAAGAATAATATAAAACGGGTCCTAAATGCACTTGATGGCTACATACATGATATTAAGCTAAAAGACTGAGGCTAAAGCTACATGTCCCAGGTAAGCAGCATCCTCACCAGTTGATGATCCATGTAGAAGACTTGGAAATACAGAAACAGCATAGTTCTTATATTGCAGTGTGGAGCTAGTTAGTCCGAGTAAGTAAGTATGTATAAATAAATAATAGAATAATTCTAAAGAAGTGTGGTAAGGAAAAGGTAAAATCAGACTGTTATTTCATCCTAACATAACCCTGTCTGACTGCTTAGCTTACATACGTGTTTTTATTTTCAAACAGTATGTTTTCAGTGCATATATATCTTTGTTCGTTTGTTTATTTTGCCACACTACCTCACACACACACACACACACACACACACACACACACACACACACACACACACCTTTACTGACATACAAATCACCTTTTATTAAAGGTGCACTCCAGCGATTCAGTATTGCATTTCCATAAAGTTGGGAGGTTACTGAGAGACAGATTAAAAAAAGGATGGTTAAAATCGGCAGAAGCCAAGATGTATTGACCTTTAGTTCCAAAAATCCCGGATCCTTCACTTTCTTCCAACAATGCAACTTGATAACGTCTTTCATTAGATGGACCCTGCATGACAAATGCCCACATTTCACCACACCTCCTGTTTATAACACTGGTCTGCAGTCTTGTCTGCAGTGTTGTACTCCTTATCAAGATTCAAGGTACATTTATTTGTCATTCTACAACACAGGGCTACACAATCAAATGAAAGTTGTAGACCCCTTCACACTACACACACAGAACATATATGTATATACAAATATTTTAAATTAGAATAGAATAAAAATAAAAACAATATATACTGTTACTTATATACAGTACATACAGCATATTATACAAAGGTTATGGTAATGTGCAAAACCAGCATTACAGAAAGTTCTATGTAATTTATTAATCGTGGACAAGTAAACTGATCATGTGTAAAATCGGTGGAGTGCCACTTTAAAATGCAAACGACTCTGAATTTGTTTGTTTCCACTTCCTGTCATCAGTGCAACTCATAACAAATCACAATATCACCCTGATCCACAGGCAAGAGTTAATTTGAAGTCTTCTTAATAACCAAGTGCTTTCATTGTCTCAAGGTGAGAGAAGCTGTCACCACCGGTTCATTGTGATGCATGTTACACGGCGTCCTTCATAAAATCTCACCTATTCTTCTCAATGCAATCAGATAAAATTAAAATGACTGCTAAAGTGAACAAGAGCAATCCTGCTTCCAAACCCACATACAAAACTGACTCTGCAAGTTTCAAACACAATCAGTCACACCAGACTTTCCTGTTTCTCCATGTCCCATCTGTCACTAGTCAGCAGCTATTCAGTCAGAACAAAAGTCAGATTATCGAGGGTTTTAATTACGCTAATTAATTATCACTATCAGTGGTATGGAACATCCCTTTAGATAAAGAAACCAAATCTAATTATCTTTTGACCTCTCGCTCTCCCCTCAGTAAGCTCCTCAGCAAGTGTACAGTCAACACACGACACGTATGAAATTGAAAGTCAAATATTAATATTTCGCAAATTTCCTCTGCAGAATTCTGCAGTGAATCATGTTCGCTGGCATTCATTGTCTCGCAAAAACACACAGGGGATAGACTGAAGCTTTTCCATGCTTGAGATAACTTACCAGCATGGCTCAGAGCTTTGACAGATCCAGTTGGACTAATTCCGCCTCGAGCCACAAAAACAGGGCTTTCCCCACATCCAACAACACAATGCCAAAGTGCATAAATAACTTATTTGTATCAGTATGCAATGGACCAGCCACTTGCTCACCATATGCTGCTTTGTCTCTCCTCCCTGAGTCCCAGCACCACTCGTTTCCTAATGATTTACCAACCGTGCACCTGGTTAGTCAAACACTGATGTCCCAATATTCATAAAAAGACATCCAACGGGGATTTTACTGGGTACCGTTTAAAACGCCAGCACTCATGGGGCGTGTGTGTGTGCCTATGATAAGGAATGAGAATGTGACAGTGAGAAAACAAGCAATAGAAAAACAAGAAGTGGAAGGATGGATAGTAACAGAGTTTTGAACCCTTATATGTACTGGATAATAGCTGACCCTCAAAGGCCAAAATGAAAGAGCTCATCCTTTTTGTCTCCCAAGCAGATTCTTGGCTTGGTTACTTCTTCTGAATTGGACATCCAGACGTCCAGATGTTAAAAATCCCAAAGAGATCTAAAGGGTGGGAGAAATAATCAAGATGAACAAAGGCAAATAAAGGGATGCAATGTAATAACGAATTAGTGTGTGCGTGTGCACTGCCTGCCCACACATACAGCACAGGTCTGTCTGCATGTCTACCTTTAAGCACCCAAATTTACTCTCTTTATCACGTTACACTTATACAATCAGGTTAAGTGCTGATAAATATCCTCCTCAGCCTTCTGAAGAAAGACCACATCTGGTCTTGGTTGTTAGACTCATATTAGCTCTTCATGCAGGACTAATCAGAGCCATCCCAGCCAGGCTTACGGGATAATGATAAATCATACTGTTTTGATGGACTGGGAGACAGAGCTCTGCTAACAGTTCATCACGTCTCATTACCTCATGAGGAGACATCCGCAGACACTGTGATATCTGCACTGATGTAAAACAAAATCTCCATTCAGCCGTCGAATCATTTAAGAAACGTGGCGTTCCCAGAGTAACGCATGTTTCACGTGTCTTGGAGTCAGCATGAACTGATACATTTGATAAAATTGAAGCATATCTGTTCCACGAGATGGACAAGTAACAGAAATATTCTAAAAATGCATTCTATGTGAATTAGCCTTGAGAGACTACAGCCATGCTAGCGGCTCTGTGAGGCTGTACTTATAGGTACAGCAGTGCTTTAAGCTAAATGCTAATATCAGCACACTAACATGCTCACACTGACAATGATAACATGTTGATGTTTAGCAGGTATAATGTTTACCATGTTTACTATCTTAGTTAAGCATGTTAGCACACTAAAATTAGTACAGCTGAGGCTGATGGGAACGACATTAGTTTTGCAGGTATTTAGGTATATTTAGGCATAAACCAAAATATTGGACAAATAAACATTTTAACCTGATGGTGGTGCTCAGGGAAAGGTTAAGGGATCTACAAACTTATTATAATTCGTCCTGAGGGGGGCATGAATGTCATAAGGATTCATCCGCTGGGCAGCATTTATAACCAAATTCCATCACAATCCATCCAACGATTGTTAAGATATTTCATTTTGGACCAAAGTAGTAGACCGATGGACCAACACTTCCATCGCTGGCCGCTGGCATGGCTAAAAACAATATAATTCATATATTTTCCGCAAAGGTCTACATTTTCCAGGGATAAAGCTACTGTGTATGCAATGTACGAAAAACAGTGTATATCCTACTGTAAATATTCAGCAAGATTCAAAACCTTTTGTACTAAACCTAGTTACACCTAGTAGTGTCCCAGTTGACAGTTCATTGATTAATGGTTCAATACTGCACACATGTATATATTATGCATGTACAGCATCATGGTAAAAATGACAGAATCACATCTCATAGCTGAGCGGTCTATATCAGTTACCAATGACAGGCAACATAACACAATGAACATACACACGATTTCAGGTTATTAAAATTGATATCAACTGTTTATCATATCCCTCTGGGTGATAAACACAGAGAGTGGTGAGTGGAAAAGATAGAGAGGAAGAGGAAAAACAACATAGACAATGCAAGTTATTCTCACTCTACAATATTTTCAGCCCCTTTCCCCTTTTACAACAGAGGTTATATGAATTTTTCTTAAATCCAGTGTAGATGACACAGGTTACGCTTTCACTTTATTTCCCACCAATGTAGAGAAACTCAGAAACCTCAGTATTTTGAACACTGGAAAGGCCAGTTTCCTTCAATATCTCAGATAGTGGAAAATGAGAATGTGTGGTTCTTCCTCAAATAATTCCCCCAACAGCACCCATCCTTTAGATACAGATTTAGAGATTTGATTAAAAAAGCTCCAAACTCAGTTTATTAAGAAAGTAGATTATCTGCCTCCAAATTGCTTTTGAGCCTCAAATTAGTTAGTTAAATCAGACCCATGTATATACTATCAAGATACTTAGGAATGACTGGAATAGAAAGATAAATCTAACATACAACAAAAGTCCCAAGCCAGATTCACACCGAGGAACAAAAGGCATGCGACATTCCCTGTAGAAGCAGGTTGCATCAGACCCAACTATACTGTACATTCATCAATGAATAAAATATTAGAAGTAGCCTCAAACAAACTCTAAATTGGAGGCTGGTAATTTTCAACTTGGTCCTCATTTTCCTAGATTTTGCCATCATGACAGTTGTGTTCAAAATTACGCTATCAACATACAGCTCCAGTTAGCTGACAGTTGCTCTCCAATAGACCCTCAAAGGCCAAAGTATCTCCAAAAACATGTTTGTTTTAACCCACTTTGCAGCAGGACCTGCCTCCTGCTGCAAAGTCCAATTATCCATCGCCACTTATCTCCCACCTGGCATTGCATTCACCAATGTAGACAGTCTGAGATATATATAAAAAAATTCAAATGATCACTCATGTTTGCCCTGAAGCCAACCACTCTTGCTAAAGATGAGCAATATCCGCTGCTAAATTTACATTTGATTTTTAAATTCTGAAATAAAAATGAAACACACATGGGGAATGAAACACTTTTAAGGTGATGCAAGAAAATCCCATCCTCCGCGATATGATCGCTAAAGACAGGCAGTCAGTGAAGCAAACAAAGAACAAGGAAGTTCACTTAACTCACAAAGCAAACATCCTTGTCCTTGTGACAGCAATAACAAAGAAAGTACATCATGCGAGCAATATTAACACCAAATGAATTATAATACCTGATATGGTGTAATAATTGTTTGATCCCAATTATTTAAACAAGTGTAACTTGAATGAATGGATGGATGAATTAATAAACAAATGCATGAATGAATAGCATCTGTGAACATAGAGTCAGCTGACTAAAGGTCTATTTTAAGGTTGAAGCCTCTAAAGTAAGCAGAGCACTGATCATTTTCACATCTCTCAGGTAAGTCTATAACAGCTGCACTTTGGCACATTCTCCTGAAAGGCAGTACATGCTGTGTGTGTGTGTGTGTGTGTGTGTGTGTTTGTTTTCATCACTTGGTGAGGACAGTGGCATGTCACTACATAGGGGCCCAAAATCTTGGTCGCTCAAAATATAACCTAGAAAAAAAAGGGTAAAGATAAGTTCTGTGTATGCGTGTGTGTGCGCGCATTAGTACAACTGTGCCAGGATCCTGATGAGTTTACAATCACACCTCTGTATTACTGGTTCTGTATCGAGGACTGCCAAGATACTGCCACCACTGGGAGGACTGACACAGCATGTATCACAGGTGCAAATAATATCTGGGAGGGAGAGTGCCACACACAAAACTGAAATGTCTTCCGATGTCCTTTATCTTCTTGAGCTTGAAGATTCTTTCACAACCTTGGAAAATAATTCAAAAACATAAAAATCCCAACACAAAGTCCAGTGTCCATGATGGCTGTGTCCAGAATCTCTCCACATCACTCCATATTCACTCATCACTCTATATTTACTTTATATTGCACTATATTTACTGTCTGCAATTTTATTTGAGTGTCTGAATTGTATACATTTATCCAATATATAGTGCCCTCAAAAAAGTAATGTCCATGCTAACAATGTAGAAAGTTAATTATTGAGGAAACAATTGTGTATTATATAGGGAGTAGTGAATGAGGGAGTGATTTCAGATGCAGCTGATGTTTCCAAAGCTTTCAATTACATCTTGCGGTGTTTTTAAGCTGATGGAGCTGCTCAGTTGTTACAAAGATGGTTGAGCTGGAGTCCCCTGAGTCAGCAGACACGGCCAACCAAGCCCGAAAGGCCTCCATCTTCAGCTTTGACGGGTTCCTTCACTGCTGCTCTCCACCAGTGGGTTCTTGGGTTGCCACCACAACAGCCATCAGGCCACATTTTAAAGCAGCTACCTCCCCTTTGCAAATGGCCAACTTCCATGTCTCCGACTGCCTCCTGGATGCAGGAAAAATCCAGAGTTGGGACCTTAAGACCTTGGGGACAGGGGCTTCAGTCAGACGTTCCCAGTTCACACACACTGTCTGGCAGCTTTCCCCCCCAACTCACTACCAGATGGTCATCAGTTGACAGCTCCACTCCTCTCTTCATCTGAGCTTTTGCTAAGGTATTCTGGAACAAGGTACACTCATGAACTAGACTACACATTAAAACAAGTTATTTCTTAAAGATAGCATTTTATCCACCCACAACTTCATACAATCATGGGTTTGAGGAGTACAAAATCACATGTTTACAATATACCGTGATCCAATAATACACCACCACAAACTATGGCCTCAAAAATAGTATATTGTACTGATTGAACTATTGTCCATACATTGTCCAGTTGTTTGTATAATTGCGTTGACTCAGTTTAGAATTGCATTTGAACAATTGTTATGTGAACCACAGCGCTTAGTACAGCAGTTTATCCGGTGTTAATTTTACAAAGTTGTTTTTAATGTTGAAGACTATGATCAAATTTAAACATTTCTCTCTGTCTCTTAAACAATTAACACATGCATATTCCCCACTACTGTAAACAACACTGAGCCAAGTTTCAAAAACTTCAAATTATAAAGCTGCTAAATTGAACAACTCTCAAACAGTTGTGTGTGTGTGTGTGTGTGTGTGTGTGTGTGGGTGGGTGTGTGTGTGTGCGTTCACCCTGCTGTGTGTATGAGTGCGCATCTTAAATAAACAAAATGCCATAAACAGGCAGGGTGAAATGTTCGTGTTCCTTGTTAGAAAGACGATGGGTCGTGACACTCTATCTAAATTTGGCTGGGTGAGGAACCAATTAGTGCTGCGTAGAACAGTTACAATTCTCATCCCCTCCTGTGCCAATCATCATAATGCAATTTCAGCTGACAAATTAAGTCCAATTTACAGAGACAATTAAAGTAACTAAAATCAGAAATTAGGTTTTGGCCCCCCTTTTCCACCCTCAGGGCTTCAGTGACAATATGTGTATATATATTCATTTTTCCTTTTTAAGAGGAGAAATAAAATGAATAAACCTTTACCTCAGCCACACTCTGTGATATGAGTCCTTGCACTATCCATTTACACAGACAGAGGAGCAAAAGGGGCAATAGAGTGGGAGACACAGTTGAGGGAATCACTGTTAGATCCAGAATCGTTGCATTGAAGATGAGCAGCCACAGGTCAAGGCAACTGTTCCAATAACAAAGTAACTGTCTGTCTGCCTACTCTGAAGCCTATTTACACCATACAAAGGACTTAGATAAGAGACATAGTGAAGTGTGTGTGTGTGTGTGTGTGTATGTGTGTGCTTGTAAGAGTGATAAAGGCAGGAAGGGGACGGATCCTATGAGAACGGAAAGTTGACAATGAAAGGCAAGTGTTCAGGACTGATAATGAGAGCAATCGATAAAAGTCTGAATGAGTGTGGAATAAACACAGTAATATAAAGTATCATCTGAAAGGACAAGACAGCTAACCAGACCAAGTGACTATGACTCTTCAGCCACTTGTACTACAGCAAATGAACAATTATAAATGTGCAACTGTGGCTTGTTTTGTTTTTTTGCCATGCTATCAGCATGGCTCTGTGTATGGCAATGTTGGTCAACCATGGATTGCCATGAAATTTGATACAGGCATTCATGTCGCCCTCAGGATGAATTGTAACAACTTTGGTGATCCCATGACTTTTCCTGAACAGAGACATGAAAGGGGGGGGGGATGACACGCAGCAAAGGACCACGGGCTGGAATCGACACACTCTACCAGGTGAGCTACCCTGACTTTTCCTCTAGCACCACCATCAAGACAAACCAAATACTTTGGTTTATGTCTTAATACCTGCAAAACGAATTACTTTCTCAACAGCCTCAGCTGTAGTTCTAATTAGCCTTTAGTAGCATGCTCACACGTTAAACTAAGATGGTGACAATGGTTAAAAAAAAAGAAAAGACAATGCTAACATGCTGATGTGACTATTAAGCTCAAAGCACCGCTCCGCACAGCCCCACAGAGCCGCTAGCATGGCTGTAGACTCTGCTTTTTGCAGAAGCTCACATGAACCATATCTTTCACTTTAATCATCATCAATGTCTTAAATGTTGTGGCTTTGAGACCCTCTTCCTTTCTATTCCCACTCTGACATTGATGAATTAGTAAATTACTCCACACTGGATTTTTTCAATTTGTAAAGAAAACAAACAGATTAAATCTGAATACATCACCGCCTGCTGCTGCTGCTGCTGTATTCCCAGAGCCTCTACTTGTTGATAATGCAAACTAATTCCCTCTTTGGCTTGATTTTCCTTTGAAACCAAAGGGGAAAATTAACATAGTTCATACTGGACTAAATATGGCCAAAAGCCACCTCTTGCAGAAAGAAAGGGAGATGACCAGAATACAAATTTGGCAGTTGGCACTACTTCATATCTGTCCTAATCTACTGAGCCAAAGGGATTACAGGGCAGCAATGTCCCAGCAGTTTAACCCGACATATTCACTGACTGCTACACTCAGTCTATCTGTCTGACACACTCTCTCTCCCCCTGTCTCATTCCTCATCCGTCAGTGGGAGTAGATACAGACAGACAGACAGACAGACAGACTGACAGACTGAGCTAAGCTAGCAGCTACAGTTGTCTGGGAACACTGAGTCCAATGAAGACAACACATTCTTATCATAGACACAGAATGTTCTCGGTGTTGTACATCACATAACATCCCTGAAAAGGACCCAAGGGTAAAAAATATTGAAACTTTTCCCTGCCTCTTTCCAAAACGTATTAGTATTGTAGAGCTGCAGTCTTATTCTTCATAACCATAAATCCCTCCAGAAGTACAAATATTGAAAAAGGAGCAGCTTTGGGCAATTGGGTTAAAAACTGAAATGTCTGAGTGGTTGCTTGGTAGAAACACTAAAATACAGCTTTTGTCACAGTATCTCATGACAGTCCTTTTATAATTTTGGGTGTAGGTTGGTACAAATAAAAGAGTCATTTGGATCTCAGATTATCTGCAGTTGATAAGATGAGAGATTTCAGGTGCTCAACTTTATTTCCTTTAATTAATTTACCTTTTGCACCTTATTCCAGATCCATTCGTGTCTAAAGACATGTTGATTATTCATCAAACTGGGGCAGGCGCTTGGATGCATTTTGCGCATTCTGCATGCAACTAGTGAAGTGCAACGCTCTTATTATTCCAAATGCATTTAAGGAAGGATCAGGCAAAAAAATGGGAAATGTAAGTGTGGCTTATGGCACATTCTGCTGGATTAAGGTTCATACAATTTTCAAGGGGCAGTTTTTTACGGAAAATTACCTGCATTAAAAGTAGGTGCTGATGTGCACACGTACTGTGTTAATGGAAGGTTGTGATAAAAAAAAAACCTTATGAAGGGATAGTTATGATTTTTTGGTATACCTCACCAGCACTTAAAATATTGATGCAACAGAGATCTCCCAGCTAGGTTTGTTAGTTACCACACCTTCATACTATTTATCACAAGACTGAATAAGTAAAACCCAAACATTTCAGTCACTAATTTCGAATATTAATTACTGCCACAAGTTGCAGCACTACTGAGCAGCCCTCCAGTCAATGAGCATCATCTTTGATTTAACATGGATTGTGTTGACTTTAATCATCCCCTCACCATCTGCCTGACAGTGATAATTCACTAGGGAGCTTGCTTTCCCTCCAGTATTTTGTACTCAACATTCTTCCTCTAACAGCTTTTATGAATGCCTAAGTGAGTGAAATGTAAAGGCCGCCTCTGATAGCCATTGATAACTCTGACACAGTGTTATGGTACTGGAATATCACTAGGATATGGCATGGGCACATATGAATCTGGCACTATTTCGATTGGCACATTCTCACACTCACTAAGCATTAGCCAGTGAGTGTGAGACAGACTAAGTTAAACTTAAAGGAACTAAATTAAAATACATTTGCAGACTTCTGCCACCTGATCAAAGCACCTAGTACAAAGCTGTCCAGAATAACTGATAATCAATTTGGCAGAAGAAGGTAGCTTAATGATCCAAATATTCAATTCAATGGGGCCCTATTGGCATGGGAAACAAATGTTAACATTGCCAAAGCATGTGTGAAAACATAAACAGAAGAAATGTGCTATTAAAATATATACAGATAAGTAACAATATAATGACAAAGATAAGCAAGAGGGAGAGACAGCAGCAGTCAGCCATCCAAATCACAAGGCAAAACAATGAGTCCATATTTATATTCAGAAACCTCCGTAGGCCAGACACACACACACACACACACACACACTCTCTCTCACAGAGCTTAATCAAGAGGCAGATTTGATTGCAGGAGTATTGAGAGAGGGACGTCTGCACAGACACGTGGAGTTCAGATCGACCGTGACGATGACACTGCTCAGTGTGTTGAACTGATGTGATGAGACTTTAGCTCTGTAGTTACACAAGTCGACACAAATGTTTGAGTGACTGATGAAGCACCAATCTCATTTTCGTTTGAGGTCAATCTGATGCCTTCTAGGTAATCTGTGGACACTGTGCAAACCAACACAAATAAAAACAACACACGCAAACATGAGTGCATTTGGCCACCTATTACACAACATATTGATTGTATAGCTACAGTATATACAGATAGATATTGATCATATCATAGAGCAATATAAATTCTGAATGTATATTTGCTGGATTAGAGGCTTTAAATGGCAACCACTAATCAAACATGCCTCAACATCTCAAAGCAACCGACCTACACTCTGACCCATGAGGAAATCGTTGGAGATTAGTGTCAGTCAGTAACTGAGTCTGTCTATGGTGTGTGATAACATCTCCATGATAACTTCCAGTAAGGCATTTCTATTGGCAGGGAAAGGGTCTCGCTATGACCTTGACAGAAGAGCAGACATGTTTTATTCGTCTATTCCTCTCTGTGACCGCATGCAAGAGACTGTAAGATTGTTGCCTTTCTGATTTACAGCAATCAACCGTGGCAGGTATTCTGAGCCAACGGCTACACGATGAAAGAAACCCAAACTGAGAAACTATGCTGGCTTGTATGAGTCAATATTGCTTGGTATTTTCATAACTGAATTTTGAGGATTTACTGTGAATTAGACTAGCTTATGTAAAGTTTGTCATTGCCTTGAGCCACATTTAAGGCAAACAGACATTTGCTACCTATTAGATGACACAAATGTAGTCAAAATGACTAGTGGGCTATCTACGATTGATAGTATTTAATTGTTCATTCAGAAAAAAATGGTGTGTGTGTCTGTTTCATATTCTTATATCCCGGTGGGGACTTTAACCTGAATGCACACAAATCCATGAGGACTTGTGTTGGAGGTTAGGGTTAGGGTAAGGGTTAAGGTTTGGCATTTAGTTGTGATGGTTAAGGTTAGGGTAAGGGGCTAGGGAAAGCATTGTGTCAATTACTGTCATCCTCGGGGATAGTGAAACAAACGTGTGTGTGTGTAGTTAATTGTAACACTAAGCTTAATTATGACTATGTGCACATGTGGGTTTTCCTTGGCAATATCTGGGTCATTTTAGGAGACAAGAAACAAGCCCATTTGCCAGCAGGCCATTCACACACCACATTTGCCCTCATTCAACTGTGTTGCCATCAAAGCCAGCCAAAGCCATCTGCCACCCCGCACCGTGCAATGCCCAGGTAGGGCAGAATTGATGCAGGCTTACCTCCGTTTTAAAATCTCCATTTCTGCAACCTTTTTGTGCAGTGCGTCAAATATAATGCCCCCTCCCCCCATTTTATTTACAATGGCAGAAAGTGTTATATTTTGTGAAGGAGCGGTACAGGCATGGATGTCAGCACCGTTCGTCACATTTCTATGCTAAACTAAACCTCAGGACATAATGAGCAGGATGAATTCTGCATCCATGTGTGTTATCAGGCAGTACCCGCTGTCTTGCATTTAAAACACTTCAAACTCCACATTGGCTACAGAATGTTACAATCCCACAGTGTCTGTCTTTCTCCCTCCTATTACTATGTTATTCCACTTGAAAAAACACTGATGAGCTCAGATTATCCAAATCAAATTATTTTCTGCTATAAAACTTAAAAGATTGGATCATGATACTTTAAGATATGGAATCTTTTTGCTACATCTTTGATTAATATCAATCAAAGGTTTTCTGTATGAATCAATTAGTCAATTGACAGAAAATTCTGTCCATCGAATGCCAAGAAGGTTGAAGCTTCTCAAGTGTGAATATTCACTTGTTTTCTTATTCTTCTGTTATAGTTAACTGAATACCTTTGGGTTTTGGACTGTTGGCTGAACAAAACAAGCCATTGGATATGAACTTGGGAAAATTGTTACACACATGTTAAGATATTTTCTGACATTTTATAGACCAAACAATTAATCTGGCAATTTCTAGTAATTTTCCAGTAATCTAGAAAATAATCACCAGGTTACTTGATATTGAAAATATACTGTTAGTTGCGGCTGTGGTTTATTGCAGTGATGTTCTCATTTATTAAAAAAAATAAGTAAGAACATCACAATACCACAGTACCACATGCATCATTACATTTGTAAAGTGAAAAACTATGACACACACACACACTGTGCACTCATGCTTTCCTTGGCAGATATTATATGAAAATCATTTCAACTGTCCTTAATGTAGCTTGTTAATGAGTCCCACTAGCTGCATGCCAACTTGAAAGATGATGTACCCAATATTTAAACTATTTGAATCTCCATATTTGTGAAACAAAAAGCTAAAAAATAAACTTTTCCCCGACATTCTGTAACCTGCCGGTTGTGGAAAAATACATTTCAAAATGACAGGATCTGACACAGTCCATACATGTTGTCTATGGCTCATTAATTGGTAGATGAGCAACTTACTTGGATTCCGTGCAATATTATGTATTTGTCAAGATTTCTTACATTTCAGCTAAAAGTTAGTTTTTTGAGCAGTTAAATTGGTAAAAGTAAAAATTACACATTACGTATCTACTGGATTCCTTCATCAACACATACACACACACACACACACACACACTAAGGATAACAGCTGAGCAGGCAGATATCCAGACAGCTGTGGATACAAAAACAGTTTTGAAGACTCTTTCTTTTAAACCAAGCCAGACTTGAGACTCCGGATAAAAGTCTTTAGAAATTGAATACAATGATGATTAAGAATAATATTGATATTCATCTCTCTTGGCTTCAGGTTAGTTTCCCTATTTCTGCGCAACGATATAAACCGAATTGATGTAAAATTTCTAATAATTCCTGCCAATAAACAAGTGTTTCTCAAACCAGATTTTTTGAAATGCACATAATTCCACTTGGCTGGAAAATGGGTCATTTCCCCAACTGCTGGAGCTTACCTTTGAGTGAGCCAATTTGCCAGTTTCAATTATTAAAGGCAGCACCTGCCTCCTTTCAAATTTCAGTGGCTCAGATCACTGTGCGAACAGCCCTACAGAGACAAAATCCACTCTGTTGGCAGATTTTAAAGTAACAGCCATCGAAATAAAGATGTTGGTTGTGATACAGAATTCAAAAGAGAGTGATGCAAACCGACCTCATCTGCTGGGATACCTAGTCACTCTCCAGCCTTCCTCCATCCCTCTTCTTTACTAAACCCTCATTGAGTAATTGGCTTTCTCTTGGCATGGAGTTGTCCAATCTAAATGGTAATTTGGAAGGCCCTCCTCTCGTCACTGGTGGTAATGCTTGTTTACTGGAAGACAGTTACTCTATACGAAAATTAGAGTTGTAATGAGAAGGCAGGGGTCTGTCTGACTGTCATGATACAATACATGTCAAAAGGTAGAATCTGATCTAGAGCACTTCATGTGATAAACTACATATTGCCTGAGGCTCAGCAGTTGTGATCCCAGAAAAAGGAAATTCAGTCTAAATTAATTTATCTACTTGTCTTTCTTTTTTTATCTTTAATTTAGTTTCTCAGTAAAGCCCTTTGTGAGTGTGTATGCTCTCCTTGTTTACTTGTGTTTCCCCCAGGTGCTCAGGTTTCATCCCACATTCAAAACACATGTAAGGTAGGTGTATTGGAGTCTCTTAAGGGTCCATAGGATACATTTTAATTCTCTCTGTATTAGCTCTGATGGATATGACCTGTCTGAGGCGCTTCCCTGCTTTGCCCCAAATAGATACTGGGATAAGACCCAGCCACCTTAAACTTAAATAGAACTAATGGAGTGAAAAAAAGACAATAAATCAATGTGTTGGGTGAACAAATAACAAGAGCAAGACAATTTCTCTGCAGATTTTGGATTCTGTTTTGTACATCATCACCAAAAATGCTGTATAAACACCTTCTTTATGTAGTTTTAATGCAGACGTAACAATAATTTGAATATACTGACAATTACTGCAACCTTTTCCTACATGCACACACTGAAGTATGTTAATTGTCCTCTATGTTGAGAAAATAAATAGCAGGTTCTCAATTTCATTTCTTTGTCATTTTGATATTAAAGTACTGAAGTCAAAGGCACAGGCATCTGGGAAAATAATCTTCTGTCTTGTCCTCTGCTTTATTTTTTCTTGTTTTCTGACATTACAAGGTCTGAGCATTTCACACCATTTTTTTCATCTTGGAGGGCAAGACAGCATATCTAGGATGAAAATTGCAAAAAAAAAAGAAAAAAGAAAAGGTGCAGAAAGAGAGCAACATGATTTCAGGGTCCATTTTTGCAACACCTTCTAAGGCAGTGATTTGGTTCACTGATACATTTAAGAATGACTTATATAATTAAATGCCAGTTTAATAATGCTCCTAAACCTGAAAAAGGATTAAAAGAGTTGCATGCGAGCATTAGAGGAAATTATTTTTATCACATTAAAAATGGTTGTTGCAGGTACTTAATCTTCCACAATCACAACATGATTTCATGGCCACAATCCTTGTGAGAAAGACACTAGCTTGTGCTTTTAGTTGGTTTCACTCAAGGGATTAATAAGGTTGCATTCAATTACAGTACATGTGCCAAAACTGAGTGAAGCAACAGTTTTTTAAGATGCTCATGGTTGCATAAACTGGCAATCCCCCATAATAACCCAATTTACATGACTATCAAGATAGAATTGTGATTTTTTATTTACAAAAGATATCTGATGTCAGACTCCCCCCCATATTCATTTAACGAAACATCCGATGGTTTGCATAAACTGCCAGAGTAGTGGTCAAGTTTGATCTCACAGAAAAAAACTAGTTTGTATGGTTACAGTTAAACAGCCTGGTGTTGGTTGTCCATGATTTAATCAATGTAACCATAGTGGATTAACATGCATCATGGTGCCTCGTTTTGGTGCAACACTTTTCAGTTTAGAGGCTGTCCTGCTAACTTCAAAGGATTTAAGGATTTAATCAACTGAAGGGGAAGTATTTCTGACAGACTCAAGATGTTGTGAATGCTAGATACTAGGAACAATAACACAATAAGGTCAGTACAGACTGCTTATTGGCATGAGGGAAAAAAAATGTAAGGTCTTTTCTCAGCAAATACTGGGCATATCTAAAAGATTTGTGCTTTTGTAAATATGAGCAACAAAAGAAAGCTGTCCCTATCCCTAAAACAACTTTGTGACTTTAAAATGAAGAACTTGCCTTATTGTCAATGCATGACCAAGACTCAACCTGTGTCTCTCCCTAAGAAGCCTTCATATGCTACACAGCAGCATGCAGGCTTCAAGTGATTTCCTGACAGGTCACTGAACTTGAGAAAGAAAGGGACTGAACAAAGAAAATGACTTTGGAAAGAGTGTCTGGGGATGACAACATGGATGAAAAATAGACCACTGCTTAAGTTTATCTCAAATGGACGAGTGCCCATTAACACACATACAGCACTCATATTATGTACTCTTTATATCACCAAATGTGTCCTTTTATACTGAAACACAAGTAGCATGTTTTGTTCCAGCACTCTAAATCAACAAAATGAATACAATTTTTATGAGACTACAACAAGCAAGCAAGAAAGGACTGCCCAACACTGCCAAGTGTTAAAATAAAATCAATAAATGACAATTATAGAATCGTAACACAGAATCCTATGTGCAAAACTGTCACAGATTGAGGCAGACAAGAGCTCCCAAATTGAAACCAGAGGCAGTAACAAAAAGAAGTCATATTTAATTCAGGACACTTGGCCTAGGTATGTGTAAATTCACAGCTGCACTCTCCCACTTTTTTTCCTCTTGTCGTATTTTATTGATTCAGATTACATTTCCATGATATATTTGGGTGCAGAGACATTATCTCCCAAACAACCGCAAGTATCTGAGGCAATATTCAGAATGATCCAGCCACATGCCCCCCATATTCATTTTACAATGCCCTCTATGCATACCCAGCTGTTGTATGCCAACCTAAAGCCATCTGCCCATGCATAATTCCTAGATTCCTTATTGTTGGCTACACATACTGTACATTACCAGAATGTCTTTGCATAATGCAAACCTGAAGGCTATGCATGATGGATGTATATCTCATTGATTTCCCATTGAAGACTGAGAAATATGGCTGGGTCTATTAGACACTGCACACATTTTGTTCATGTTTCACAGGGTTAGATCAGTTTATATTATTTCTATGTCACTTACAGGCCCACTGGCTTTTTGCAATGGGTAGTATGTCACCAGTGAACTCCGCAGTAAGGTATGTATATCTGCTTTTGCAAATAGACAAAAGGACTTCAGTGATTGATATTCATGTCTGTATAGCTATGCATATTTTGTATAGAAGAAGGCTAAAAGCTACTCTAGAGGTTGACTCCAATGTTGACTACAGATATAAACTGCAAAGACAGCAGTAGCAGTGATGTTAGGAAGCAATATGCAGTACCTACGCATGTCTTCAGACAGTGCTCTTCTCCTCTGCAGGTATAATGTTGCTCATATTCTGTTATGATACAAAACTTGAATAAAATTTAAAAAACAACACACTGTCTTGCTTACTGCTGGTATATTTATTAATTTACAACGATTTGATCTGCTCGACCTTCATCAGGTTACAAAAACTAACTGAAATACTACATGCCATTATTACTTAGCCTGGATTTAAGTTTGCACTTTCAAGTCAGCACCTTCCATTGTGGAAAGGAAATTACTGAAATAAATATCAGAAAAGTATGTGTGATTGTTTAATATCAGTATGCCTGGCTGGGAGTTGGTGCGACTGAGGGAAGTGGCAGTTAACTTGTGAACAGCCCAGTGATGAGGTAGCTGCATTGTCCTGCTCACATGGCAGCGGACATCGCAAAAGAAGCTGATTGTCCAGACAGACAGACACACACACGCACACACACATCAGCTGCAATGCCAGTTCAAACTACGTTTCATCCCTTGCTTTACAGAGGTCATGTGCATTATTTTCTTCTTCGACATTAGCGATCTGATCTGCGTCACGTAGTGCTACTGTTCTGTTATACTTTGAGCAGACAGTGTAAATTCCACCACTGAGTTATGCTCCACAACCTAAACTATATCCAGACCTTCTGGCCTCGGCATTACTTGACCACATGATGGAAAGATCTTGAAGACGAGAGCAGGAACCTTTGTGGCTACAAACGAACATCCATCTTACCCACAATATCTTTTGATCAAACGGATGTGGCAATTATCCACAGGACAGTCAGTATATTTAATTTGGGGTTTTGGGGGGGGAGTTGGGTGCCCTGCTTCAAATACAGGGTGTTCTAGTAAATCAACTGGTGGAAGGCTATTTCTGAAACTGTACCCTGTATCTCCTGCAGATCTGTGGTATAAGAGAACTGCAAAGAGGGGTTGGATGTCTGTGGGTTTGATGTTATGACAGTATGATAGATTTGTATACACACTAGACTGGGATAAAATTCCAAATGAAATAGGCTTTTGATGAGAGGTTTCTCCCTATTCCTCGACTTCTGGACTAAAGCTGATATTTTCAGCTGATATATTAAGTTTCTAGTCTAGCTACGATCCTGGAACATGGTCTTTATGCTCTTATATATAAATAATAGCAGTATGAAGAAAAATGCTTTTTGGTGCTGTATACAGTCATCCTTAGATGTATTTGTGTAAGTGATATCTTGTTTCCCCTCCCTTTTATAGGCACAATACTCAATCAAGAAAAATTAGACGATATGGTCAAAATAATATGAAGGTTTACTGGTATTTAAACCTCAGATATTGGTAACCTAATTCGTTCTGTATAGTTGTTCCAATAGCTTGGGAACCACACAAACATAAATATACATTGTGGAAGTGTGAGGCTATATGAAATCATTTGGAACTACAGTGTGTGGTTTCATTAACATAGCAATTGCCGGAATTGTTATTGTTGCTAATCGGGTTAACTTAAAATAAAAAAATGACATGTATCATTAGAATATTGTCGAGTTGTCTCAGAAAGGATGTCAAACTATGGAGCAAACAATAAGACAATCCAGTCACACTCCTCTTAGATTCCAATAAAGAATGAAATTGAAAATGAAATGATGAAATTTATTTTCTAAATCACTTACCATCCCACAGGAACCAGATAGAACCCCCTCTCCCCTTTTCTGCTCAACAAAGTAACCTGAATGTAGTTCTGTGTTCAGTGATATCAGGTTTACTGTATACTTGAGGTCAAAATTAAACAATATTGTGGAATGACCAAAACAAATCAGCCGTAACAAGAAGCTAATTGAGAAAATAAGTTTAGGGCTTTAGGGCCTTTAAATCATCTCACATCAGTTTAGTTTGTCACACATTGTAGATTAACGATTTAATCAAAACATTGCTCATCCCTAATGGTGACAATGTATACCACCATAGCTCTTTAATTGGGAAATGCAGTAATTGAGAGCTCCAATTTTTCACTTATTCAGGCAGAAGCAATTTTACATCCTATAAAACCTGATTTTAAATATTGCATTAGCCACTTACAACATACAGCATACAACATAATCCAAATCCTTTCCATTTCTCAGACAAAAGTTCCTCATCTTTTACCCGAAAACATTTTTATCTGGTCCTTCAGTGGAGTTATAACCATATGCTTCCAAGTCATAACTCAAAAGCAACATGAATAGATATCAGTAGCAGACTGTAAGCCCAGTGTTTGACCTTTGCATAATGAGGACAATATCTGTAGGTGGTCTTCTCACGCCTGTCATCCCGCTGTTAAGCTCTGTGCATACATACACATTTGAGTTTTTAACAGTTAAACAAAATTCGCCATGCTCTTTAGTCGAGTTATACCCGGGGCTTCCCCAAAGACTTTCTTGTCCGTCGGGGACAGTGGTCAATCACATCATTAAGCTCAATGATTTACTTCCATGGCAATATTTTGACCTGAGCACTGGGAGACCTGCCGGCATGCTACATAGTGGTTTAATGAGAAGGTAAAATAGCTGAAGATGAGGGATGAGAGGAGAGCAAAAGGAATGAAAAAAAGAGAATAAGAAGCCAGGGCAGGAGGAGGAGAAGTATCCTGGAGAGATAAGCACAACACTCAAGAAGAGAGAGCCTCAAGAGATGGGGAAGAGGAGGGTAAAAAGAACAAATGCCAGAGGGAAAGTGTTTATCTGGATGTCACACAGGGGATAGGGATGGGAGGCTGTGATTAGAAAGACAAATCACTTCATTCACAAAACATGAGCTTTACACATCCAGCCAGCAAAGTGCCGTGGAACTGAATTTGGATTGCCAGCTTTGACTGCTTGAGATAATGATGTAAAAAACAGTAAACTGTCACAGTACTCTGAATACTTTTTTTGTTGTAGACTCAAGCAACCACTGAAATGAGTAACGTCCTGCCCACAGGACTCCAAAAACAAACAGCACATTCATTTTGTATCTGAACATAATTCCAAATAATTGAATAAATATAATTTAGAAATACTGATGTGCATAAACATAAAGTATACTTTGAGGGAAAATCACTCCAAAATCAATATAGTACAAACACACAACATTCAAGGTAATTAAGTGAGTCCAAGGGCATCAATCAAGATGGCTTCTGTCTGATGGCATTATCTAGGGAAGCTTTAGATTTCTCAGATTTCTTTTCATCCCAGTTGATCCTCATATTGCTTACGGAAACAGTCTCCCACAGGAAAGAATTCCCAGGAACGCTCCTGGTACATTTTCCACACATAGGATTCCTGGCAAAGACAACAGAGTCGTAATATATCTTGAAGTCATTAACTATGCCATTTTTTAAAATCTAAACAGTGTCCACAAAGAATACATTTTAAGTCCTTCTAACATTTGTCTGACTTGATGAGAGAATCATTTTCCACATTCCACCTCGATGCTCCCTTTTTAAACTACACCTGAGAAAAATATCACATTGAAAGAATACAGGGATGAGTCCCGGGACCCAACTCAAATTGGAAATAGCATCCAATTGTCCAAAATGTTTCAGGCTGATAAAGATTTTTTATATATTTTCTTCCTTTTTTCAATTTTGCATCATCCAAATGCATTCTGTGCCATGAAGATAAATCCAAATAAGAATGAATTCATTATTTTATATTACACTTAATAGTTTATAAGTAAAAAGAGAAAATATAATCAAGGGGTATGCCTGGCATGTATTCTATCATACAATGTGCGTCAGGACTGATAGGACTTTTGAGAGACAGTGTGAATACAGATTCTGTCTTAGTTGAAAAGGTTACCCTACAGCTTTGTCATTCCCATTGCAAATGCTGGAATTAAAAGGTCACTAAGACATGCAGGAACCGTTGTGGAAGGATAAATTAAGCAATGTGAAATGTGTCAATGACAGTAGTATTGTTTAAGAGTTCTTCTCACTTTGATTGGATCATGTAATAAAACAGAAGAGGAAACTATTATACCTGCCCCGTGTGTTCAGTTTCATCCTTGTTAATAAGGTACATCAGAAAAAATCTGCAAGGACACAGAAGAGGGATTCATGTCACATGCCTCTTACACACACTTGGATTCAATATGGAGGGATTAACACTCGAGTAGAAAGTTGGAGCATTAAATTAAGAGCTTGAGCACAAGTCCTAGGATTGTGGTGATTATGGAAACAGTTGTTAGGTATTTCAAGTGGAAATACAGATAGCAGCTGTATTTTGACAGTCAGGTTAAATATTTACTTTAATGCTTGCAAATATTTGATGATTGACAAAAAGCAAGGAAACTGAGAACTACTGATCATTCACTTTATTACATTATGAATTATGATGTTTCAGTCTGTAGATCTTTATCTGGTAAGTTTAAAATGTCATAGACAACCATACATACATAGACATGAGCAGGAAGAGTCCATCAGTCAGAGGATGCAAACACATCTCGCAGAATCCATACTAATTAGGCTCAATAAGCTCTTGCCAATGGCAATTACTGATGTGGCAACAGTGCATAATGCAACAACACCTTCCTAATAACCGTTTTTAACCATCCACATAGTGGTGATCTACTGTGCACTCTACTGTGTTTTTATATGTATCGTCATGTTTTTCTTTTCTCATAGTATACAAGGATTGTTAGCGTCCTGTGATTGGTGGATTCTTACCTGCTCATGTCTATATTTGTATGGTGGTGGAGCATCTTGACATTTTAAGCCTATGGACCAAAATGCAGGATTTTTTGTTTCCTCTCAATCTACAGAGTTTGGTCCTAAGCACCTGTTACTAAGACTGTGAGGTGTGCAGCGTTTTACCTGATTGTCATTAAAAACATCAAAAAAACATGATGCACGTATTAGTAAAATATTGATAAATATGAAACAAGACAGTGGTTTCAATCTGAATTATAAATGCAAGTGCTGAAGTGGCTATTGGGGAAGCTAAACATAACACTGCCTTTAATATTTTACACCAAGAAAAGACCTAAAACAAAACAGAAGTTTGGCAATAATGGTTTGTAGGGATATACTGTTGAAGCCATGTGGATGAATAATTAACCAGAAAGAACACTGATGAAGGTGTAACTGAGGTTTTTAATGTTCTTTTTTGTTTCTTATAAAGATTTAGTGATGGTGGAGCATGCAGAATATTATCTGTGAAAGGTAACATGACAACAACATGGCATGCCTTTTCAGTGACAACATATCAAGTTGGGAGTTTTGAGTTGAGACATTGGCAACCCAAGGCATGAAGGTAGTGCGAATGAATCAACTCACAGATAGTTGGCCAAGTTGTGCTCCTGTAGAGTGTGAGTCTCAAAGCCATGAGGGACTGTATCAAAGTATTCGCTTCCTACTCCACATATAAAACATTTGGTCTGCAGGAGGAGAGATGCAAGACAAGAACTGATTCATGAAACAGGCTTGTACAAACATGATGTACTCTAGACTATATTAGAAAATAATGAAATAAAATCCAAACCTCAAGACCAGAGGCATTTTGTTTTGGTGCTCTGTGACTCAAACATGGTATTTAGTCTGCTAGCATAACAATATAGCACCTTTTAAATTTGTTTAAGATACTCAAAGGACGCCCACAAAAGGCAGAAGACTGTAAATAACAGCAACTTCATACTTCCAAGATTACTTGCTGCCAGGTTTTCATAAGACACAGAGGGGCATATTTGCTGAGGATTTGCATCATTTGGGGGGTATTAAACAGGGGGTATACAAACTGAAATTTAACATCTGGTAAAAGCAGCTGTAAAATTTGTGCCACTGCCACTAATAACTGATGTCAGAAATAAATGACAATACTATATTATATACTAATATAATACTAATCATAATCATTTCACAGCCCCTACTTGCTCCTGTTCTCTTTGGCCTTTGGCAATCTGTAAAACATTTTGTTTGAATTCTTTCTGAATCTGTTTTGTAGTTGACTGCACAACAGCTCTGCTATTTTTCACGTTTTTTTTAATGTGATGTGTTTTTTTCATGTGAATGTACAGTGGCAGATACTGACTATTGTGTGTATGTGACTCAAGTGGGAGTGACCGTAAGTAACAACAATGCACTCAGTGACATCACATCTACCCTTTATATTGAGAGGGTAGCTCACCACTGTTTGACACCTCTATGCTGCCTTGTTGCCTCAGCAGGCCTTTGATTACCTGCCTGCCTCTCCTGCACCTTTGGACTTGTTTGCCTGTTCTGATTACATACATGTTGCTGATTGTCAGCCTTCCTGACCACATAATAAAGTCTCTTTTAACCTTATTTGTCCTGCCTGCAGAGTCTGCTTTGGTAGGGTTCTGTTCTCACCTTTTGCAGCCTTTAGAGGTGCACCATTGAGGGATGTGTGCACTGTGGCTACCTGGTCAATAAAGCTACTCCACAGGCTCCAACAAAACAAGTGTCAGATGTAACTCTGGTTCAGCAACTCTGAGCAATGCAATTTGTGGTATATTCCACTGCATCTAGCCTCCAAATAAACTTACATTCTCCAAAAACACTAACTGTGTCAGTATGCAAGCATGAGTGAAACAAGACTTAGAGACTGAAAGTGAAATAACGACTGAAACAGTCAACAGAAAAGAACGCAAGTGATGTTTCATCAAAAATGTATATTCCATGTGTGACAGTTACACTTCAAAATAATCTTAAATACCAGGGTTTGTTTTTCTCAGACTGAACTTTCTGTAATTATTACCCACTAATTATACAGGAGAAAGAGATAATGATATCCTCTAATTAAGGCCAGTGGTACGATCGTTTCTGGTAACACGAGCTCCTACCACAACTGAATCTACTTAATCTTGTGCCCACAGTCATCTCTTCACACACATTTAAATTACAAATGACCTCAAGATTACTTAGCTACTAACTTCAATCTTTCAGTAGTCTTTGGATTTAAATCTGACTCAGCATTGCATACTGTACACCCTTGATACCACACAAAATTGACTCAAATTGTTTGGATGGTACATACCAGTAGTGCACTTGTGTGCGTTCAAACCTGTGTGCATACAAGAAAGAGTGATTGTGTGTGTGAGAGAAAGTGTCAAATCTCACCTCCATATCCTCTTTCACCTGCTCCTGCTGGTCACGCAGCTCCCCAAAGGCATCAATTATCAAGCCTGAAAAAAGATCAGGATTGTGTGTGTCTGTATCTGTTTTTGCGCAGGTATGCATGTGCATGGTGTCAGTGAAACTTAAGGACTCAGTGGAATAAACAGATACTTTGTTTCCAATTCCACATGAAAAATTCATCAAATGTATTCTAGTCAAACAAGGCAAATAAAATGGATTTGTGTGTGTCTTGGTAAAAACACGTGGTACACATGCTAATGCATGTGTGCAGTTCCAGCAGTTCAGCTTGAGGAAGGTGTGACTCACCCTGGATGATGGCCAGGAGGATGACGATGACGAAGAAGAAAAATGTTATGTCGAAGACCATGCGTTCCACCTCAAACTCATCTCCAGCAGGGTCCTCGATC